>NC_044498.1:6805064-7092564 GCF_902362185.1 Chanos chanos
CTTTCTCTCTCTCTCGCAGGAGCTACGGGGAGCTGTGCTGAGGAAGGTCTCTGTGGCCTCCAGCGGCGAGGTGGAGGAGTTGAGGTCTCGTGTGCAGCTGAAGGAGCGTCTCTTTCAGGAGCTGCTGGCAGACCGCAACAGGCAGGCAAAGGAGCATCACGCAGAGGTCCAGGACCTGCTCAATGCAGTCAGTGCCAGAGACCAGTACATCAAGGTGTGTCACTACAACTGATCTCAGAGCAGCCAAAACCCTTGTCGGTATTGCATAGACACATTAGATGTAATCTGTTGTGTTATTTTATCTTTGTATTTACTATTTAATTTGTATCAGCAGTGACAGTTGATGTTAAAAGCTGTACAGATTAAATGAAGGAAACATAATCAAACAAACTTCATTGACCAGGACTCTGCAAGGCGTATGGGTGAGGTGATGAGTGAGCAGTCGACTCGAGTGCAGGAGCTGCGCAGACAGCTGGCTACCGCAGAGAGTCTGCAAGGTACGGCACTGCCTCCCACAGATACGCAGGTCATGTGTGATGAGCTCCAGCTGGCCCTACACAAAGAGAGGGAGGCACAGGCTGAACTGTCCGCTTTGCGGTGCACCTTGGCCAGCCACAGGGATCAAATCCAGTCCCAGGCTTTACAACTGGAGGCCTTGACCAGGACTATAGATGTCAAAGCAGACGTAATCAAGGTATGTGTGTGCGTCTGTTTTTAGGGAGATGAATGTGTACATACAAATCAATGTATGGGAAGGTACATATGTGTTATGCGTTTGTGGACTTTTGTATGTTGTTTGTGTATGGCATGCATTAGGCAGAGTTTAAATGTATATTGAAGTATTTTAATACACCTGTGTGTGTGTGTGTGTGTGTGTGTGTGTGTGTGTGCGCGTGTGCGTGTGTGTGTGCATGTGTTTGTGTTCACAGGACCTTCAGATGCAGTTGGTGGAGCCATCTGATCTGCCCCTGTTAGAGAGGCTGACTCAGGAGCTACAGGACCTGAAAGAAAGCAGGGCGCATCAGGACCGCACCAGCACAAACGACCAGGTGTGCTTCACCCTCCAAAGCGATTGCCTGACACTGTTATTGACAATGTTTACACAGTCTGCTCCTGGAGACCAAAAGTTCTCTACCTTTTAGGTCTCTTCCTGCTCTGTCAAACCTGCATCAATCAGTTAATGGGTTTGATAATGAACTGATTAGCTGAGACAGATGTCTTAGAGCAGGGAGAGATCTGAAATGAACAGTGCTGGAGGCCCTCAGAATCAGGACTGGGAAACACTGATGGGACTTCAGTAATCTGAGATTTCAGTCTCTCTAAAGTATGATGTGTTTTTCGTAGGAAGTCTGTATTTTATAACACAGCTCTTTTTTCTTCTGCCCCCCCTCCCTTTCTTTTCTTTTTTTTTTTCTTTTTTTTTTTATCAGAGCACCACGGAGCTGCTAGTTTCTATGGAAACACGACAGAGTAATTTTGGAGGTGGGCATAAGAAGAGGCCCACTCAGGGTCTGTAATTTGGCCTCCTGGCCTGCAGAGGGCAATGCTGCTTTGTATAAGGGATGTTGTCTTGACAATAATAACCACTAGATCTCATCGCCTGTGACAAACATTCTCACACAACCTTCCGCTGACATAATAACAAATCCAGAATATCTTAATAAAACTTAATTTATAAAACTTTCACAGTCATAGGCTTAGTCTTGCAGTTTCCGTAATCAGCTGCTGAAGGCTAGTATGTTTCTAATACTGTATCCAGGCGATGAGATCTGCCATACATCAGGTGTTCTCTGTCTTTGCTCTTGCCTATTCTAACCTGGGAGTTTGTGGGTTTGTAATGTAAAAACAGTTATGCTTTTCTCCTGGAACTTTTTTCATTTCTGTCTCAAATTACTGTGCAATACTTCAATTGACTTCATGGTATGTATGGGTTTTGTAAAAGGAATAGAAGAAACCTTCAGTTATTTAAAGCCTTCCTTCTAAAAAAGAAATGAGAAGCATGTGATTAATATAAAATTTGTATTGTGTAAGTAGTCATTGTGTACAGTTTAGACTGTGGGTCGGGGCTACTCCAGTCCACTCCTGAAGGGCCAAAATTCTGCTGCTCTTCAGCCTGTCTTCTTGTGCACTTTTCAGCCAATCAGAGAGCACTGTGCTTTGTTGATATGACAGGCAGCTGGACTGAGGCCCTTTGGGACCAGATTGGGGCACCTTTAACATTAGGATAAAATTTCTCTCATGACAATCATGTCAGGTCTTACCATTGTGGGTAACAGTAGTATTTAAATTTTATTTATATGTGTAATGTAGCATTTTGTTAAACAACTATGTTGTGTTATATGGTAGTGCTAACGTTATCTGTAATTTCGTTTAATGAGTCAAAGCAATGTTTTTGTACCAGTTTTGCCTTAATGTGTCATGGCGTAACATGGGTGTGCCTTTGCATGTGAAATAGTGTAAACTCATATCATATGCACGTATTGTAAGTTTATAGTTATACAAGTTACATAGCATTAATGCTCTTCATCTGGTCAATAATGTTTCATAGCAGAACAAACAACTTGTGTACGAGATATCAGTTTTTCTGGAGAGGGTACTCTGCTTCCTTTGTATTTTGAACTTCACTGCCTTTCAGAATCAATTTTACTCTATAAAACATCATTAAAAGCAAGCAACAAACAACAAAAACAGTTTATTAAAATACGAGGATGTTGTTCTGACCTTGTTGGAATGAAGAAGTAGGGGTCAGTAACAGTGACAGTAACTATGGGTCACCTCTCAACCAAAGTCGAATCACTAAAGGCCAGTCGGTTGTATTTGGATAACTGTAAGAATGTTTTGTCAGTCTGGTTACTTTCACATTGCCTTTGGAAAACTGCCACTACAGTGAACATTTAAGTCTCTGTTTTTTTTTTTTTCTCTCTTTAGTGTTTTCTCTCTATCTCTCTTTCTTCCCCCAGTCACAAGCATGATCAACAAATTTCCTAGCTCAATTACAGTGCTGCACAGCGCACTGAATAAAGAGCCTACAGACATCCCATTAGATCAGCTAATCTCTGACCCTCTGACCCTGTACATGAGACATTACCACTCATATTTATTCACTTTCAGTAAGGCCAGCAGCATACACACGGGTGGTTAAATGTCACTGTAGAAAGGGCCTTGTCTGTGTGTGTGTGTGTGTGTGTGTGTGAGAGAGAGAGTGAACAAACATGTACCCATGTGCATCTGTGTGCCCCCGTGCATAACACTAATCAAATTAAAATAGTTACAATACCATAAAAAAAAAACATAGTTACTTAATCAAACCTTACGTAATACACACATTTTTCACAATGTGCAACACGCTGGCATTTAGCCTTTTAAAATCAACCAGTATATCTCACCGGTAATGCAAATGTGTACCGATCAATGGCCTTACACAGCAGTTAAGACTCCCTCTTTCTGGACTCAACATAAAGTCATAGACTTTTGATTTTTGGCTTCTCGCCTAAACATATACATTCAGACTGCAATTACTGGCAGCCAGTTTCATAATAGTTCATAAAGTGCGATGAATCTGACAGTTCAAAGTATTTGTAATTGTGTAGTTTTCCATTATAACTGAACAGAGGCTCTTTTGCAAGAATGTTGATGGTCATTAATAGATAGCTGTTTTTTTTTTTGTACCCCCAAAAGCAAAGGGAGAAGCGAAAATAAAAACCAAAAACATTTGACTGATTCTGTCCCCACAAAGCTCACGTATATCCAGAGTTAGATTGATGTCCCTGTTAGCTGCCACTGTGTCCTGTCAAGAAAGTGTACTGTAATCAGTGATTTTCTGTAAGGACTGAAAGAGCAATGTGCTCTCTCTAAAGATAAGGTAGTTTTGAATCTCTGGATGTGTCTGAGTACAGAAACCAGCACGAACTGGGCAAAGACGCCTCTCCGGAAATATCTAAGCCCGTCTGTTTACTCTCTCACTTCCTGTCAGGAGTTTATCTGTAATGGAGAACCAGGAGACTACTTGCAGTTCATCTGTTCTGTTTCGTTCTGTGGATTGAGTTACATTGTGGAGTATATTGGATTTTGAATTGGATTTCTGTGTGGTGTTAGTGTACTGGAGGCAAAGTAAGAAGAGCTGCAAGGATGAGTTGTGTTTACCTGTATCCATAGCGATAGATGCTATCAGTGTACAGAGACTGCATGAGTTAGGATGTGTGTTTCTGAACTCATGAAGCTATGCGTTCATTTTCAGATCTCACTTCCAATGAGGAGGAAGATGAGTGCAACAGTGAGTTTAGAGACAGTACTGAGGAAGAGGAGAACTCTGAACTGACTGCTCGCTCCTTGGCCACCATGCAGGTAGAACAAAAACACACATGCACATGCACAGAAGTACACACACGTAGTGACCTCCAGTTTTGCTTTCCTCGGGAGGCAACGACTGTTTTCAAAATGTAAAATGAGATTTAGCATCTGTCGGACTGAAAAGAAAGCTTTACTTAAAATACAGTATCAGAAGTATAATTAAAAAAGAAAAATGTTCATTGAGTCCTTTGTGCATGTTTTTGTTATAGTACAAAAACGTGTACAAAGGACCCAGTGAACTTTTTTTTTTTTTTCACTTCATCATTCTCTTAAACAGAGTGCTGACCAGCGTACTGAACGTGTGAAAGGGAAGCCGTCTCAGGATGGCGTTGGGGAGGGCCAGGGTCTGGTGGAGGTGAAGCTGCTGGTGGAGCAGAAGAGAGCAGTGGAGAGAGAGCTGGGCGAGCTCAAAGCCCAGCTGGAGAAGGCCGGCTTCTCCTCTCTCTCCCAAATGAGGTATGTCTCTATAGCAACAAGGGGCCACGCGCAGAATGACACAGCTCTTAATCACACGAGTCCTCCCCTCAGCGTATGTAACTGCCCTAGTCACCCCAGCTCGCTCTAGATTTAAAATGAAAAAAAGATTTAAAGTTGCGTGGTCACGGCACCAGGCATGCTGAGGAGCGTGAATGTAAATCTGACGTTCGCAGAACACCCGGGTCTCTGACGTGAGCATATCTGACAGCTGTTTTCTTTGTGTTTCCCGTGGGCAGGAAAGCGCTCTTCAGCCTTCGCTCAGAGAACGAGGTGCTGCTGGGCCTGGTGAAGAGCACCCAGTGTGAAAAACATGGACAGGATATCACCGAGGAGGAGGAGGAGGAGGAGAGAGAGGACGCAGAGGAGACTGTGGTTGATGTGGAGCGTTGCCGACCTGACGACGAGCTCTGTGTGTCCGTGGGTAAACGATGTGCCTCTGGCACTCAAACACAACACAGTCGGGGCAAAAGGAGATGCACCAGGCCTCTCTCCCTGGATCTGGGAACGCTGCTCTCCCAGTCCACACAGGTATATATGCATGTACTACCGCCCTTTCATTTCCATCCAGACAAATTTATCTTACCACAGTGTGCATGCTAAACTCCTCTTTTTTAGTCCTCAACATTATGGTCATGTTCTGTTGGTAACTAATTATATCACGTTTACTGCATATGTGAACTAAACTATTATCCACTGTTCTAGTTCTAGTTCTAGTTCTAAGCATGAACGCGTGTCATGCAAACGCAAGAAGGCTAAACGCAAATGCAGAGCTTCTACTTTATTATAATAATCCGACAACTGGCCTGTCCATAGCTTTAGTGCCGTACACAGTATTGACACAGTGAGGAGTTTTCCTCTTTGGATGTAGTCAGTGGAGACATTGCCTAGTTAACTCAATATGTGCTTTTTGTGTGTGTGTGTGTGTGTGTGTGTGTGTGTCTCAGGAGGATGAGCCGAGCGCACCTTTGCCTGGGCCGGTGCCACTGAGTCCCGTTGAGGCAGGACTGAGGGAGCGGACAGTGCGTCTGGCGTCAGACCTAGAGCAGATTCAGCAGGAGAGCAAAGAGCTACAGGAGAGACTCATGGTGTCTGAGGCCACCGTGCAAGCCCAGGCTGAACAAATCAAAGACTACAGAGAGCTACTGAGTGAGTGAACACGCATGCATGCACACACATACCCATACAGACAACACATATCACACACAAGCACATATACAGAAGTTAGTTAGTTAGTTAGTTAGTTAGACTTTATTGTCCCTGGGGGGAAAATTCTTCTCCACAGCACTGTACACAGGGAGAATCAACATCACACTGTCAGCATCACACATAGATAGCACAGAGTACAGCACAACAGTACACAACAACAACAACAAACAAACAGGCAACACAACATCAGGATTCTTAGTTCCTTCCACGAGTCTTCTTGTTTAGGGCTGCGGGTACAAGGCTACAAACCAGAAACAAACTACAGAAACCCTCATATAAACATATATGCACTGGGATTTGAAATGTCCTGTGACATAGGCATTCAAAGAGAAATTCACAGTCAATACACTCTCTGTATTTCTGTCTCTCAGCTGAGACGTCTGTGCAGCAGGACAGCAAGCAGGTCCAGGTGGACCTCCAGGATCTGGGTTATGAGACGTGTGGTCGAAGTGAGAACGAGGCAGAAAGAGAAGACACCAGCAGCCCAGGTACGATTATCGCTTTTCTGATATTCTGCTTTTCCTTCTATAGACTCTATCGTTATGCATGTTGCTAGTCAGAGAGTGGTCATCTTTGGATTAAAATTGAACTGGGAGCTGTCGAACGCAGCTATTTCTTTTTCTACCACTAGGGGGCAAAGAAGACCCATTAATGCCACCTAGAAGTTCAGTAACTTTTTCCTTCTGATTAACAGTGAATGACATCATTGTATTGATAAATGCTTTTATGTGTTTGTCATAACTTTTAAAGTCAGTTAAAGTAGACTTCTTGATATTTTAAAAGCTTTCTAACCGGCCATCCACAGAATTCCCTCTTGAGTAGTAGTGTTTTTATGTTGTTCTTGTGACTACTTATTGTTTTTTACTATGTTATTGGATTCTGCCTTTTAAATGTCTGGTTTATTCCTGTTCTCCTTTTATCCTTTTGAAAGATCACCTTAGGTGTTTAGAAAAGCTCTGAGAAAATGAAATTAAATGTATTATTACCATCAGGGAAATGAGACTGAATGATGCCCCTCTCTCTCTCTCTCTCTGCCCCCTCCTTAAGCAGTGTCACGCCATTTGAACAGTATTCTGAACATCACTTTGAAGTGTTTGTCCTAATCGATTTTTGTCGTTTGGTCCCTCGACCGATCTCCTGCAGAATTCGACGATCTTGAGATGTGCACCTCTCTGTCCCGCTACGACGGCGGCTCTGAGTGGTGGAGTGGATCTGGAGTGGAGGATTGTGGGAAGGTGAAGGAGACCGACGTCGCGCTCCTGAAGCAGCTGGTGGAGGACTTGCGTGCTCAGCTCTCCCGCTCGCAAACGGTCATCCGTGGACTCCAATCCCGTGTCCGCACGCTGTCCGTCAACAACGGAGACCGCATCCCCGCCACGCCCCGGAAGGTGAACTGGGGCGAGGAGGTATCACCGGCTCAGAGCGGAGCGGAGGAAGACGAGGGCTGGCAGTCGTCAGACGGCTTTGGCTCCCTGCCTCGCCCGTCGCGGGCGGACAAAGAACTTCAGGAGCTGATGTCACGGGTGGCGTCGCTCGAGGATGAGCTGAGGAAGGGCAAAAAGCAAACAGTGGACAGCAAAACAACCAACTGGTCTGGGTGGGTAACCATGACAACAGCCGAGATCAAATAGTCTGGAAGGAAATGATAACCATATGACTCAGGACTAGAGCACAGAGTGACCACTGAGAAAAGCAGGGGAGGAGTGCGTGTGTGTGTGTGTGAGTGTGTGTGTGTGAGTGTGTGTGTGTTTGTGTGGGTGTGTGTGTGTGGGTGAGTGTGTGTGTGTGTGTGTGTGTGTGTGGGTGTGGGTGAGTGTGTGCATGCGCGTGCGTGTGTGTGTGTGTGTGTGTGTGTGTGTATGTGTGTGTGTGTGGGTGAGTGTGTGCATGCGCGTGCGTGTGTGTGCGAGAGCGTGGTGGGTGGGTCACTTGGAGGAGAAAGCCGTCTGTCTCCTTAACGTCTTTGAAGAAGTTAGAGAGACACTGACAGTAACACAAAGACAGAGTCAAATCAAGCACAGCTAATGCAGACCATCTGGTCACTGTAGCCTGTAGCCCTAAGGCTGGTTTTCCATCCGTCAGCCTAGTTGTTTTGTGAAACAGTCCTCTCCAATGTGCGTCTACACAGGTGTATGACGGCCATCCTTCTCACTGGCCTAAGTTTTGTGTGAAGCTGCCCTTTACAATTCGGCCTTGTCTTAGCATTTTTGGCCTTGAGGATTTTGCAGTGAACAGTTCTGATTGAATCAGCCTTATGATCAACTCTAGGGTTTGTCTCATATGAATGCACAGATAATGATGACTAAATCTCTGTCTCTTACAGTAAGTTTGACACACTGATCCAGGCTCAAGCGCGAGAGCTGTCTAACCTGAGACAGCGGATGCGCGAGGGCCGTGGTGTTTGTCACATCCTGACGCAGCACCTGGGTGACACCACCAAGACTTTTGAGGAGCTGCTGCGTGCCAATGATATCGACTACTACATGGGCCAGAGCTTCAGAGAGCAGCTGGCCCAGAGCACTGCCCTGGCACAGAGAATCAGCACCAAGATCAGTGGACGTCAGTACATATGCACGTGTGGATACACTCACAGTTGACATGTGTGCTCTAACGTACAATGAAGTCTGTACACTCATTCTCACACAAAGGCCCAAATGTTCTTACACACAGTGTGTAAGCAGTGAGCTACACTTTAATTCAGTTTAGTTCAGTTTAATTCAGTCCAGTTCAGGTCAGTTTAGTTCAGTTCAGAAGAGTTCTATTGTATATTCTATTCTATTCTATTCTATTCTATTCTATTCTATTCTATTCTGTTCTAGTTCAGTTCAGTTCAGTTCAGTTCAGTTCAATTCAATTCAATTCAATTCAATTCAATTCAATTCAAATCAATTCAATTCAGTTCAGTTTTATGTGTAGAGTGGTTTTTGCAACAGGCATTGAGAAATCAGCCCCCCCCCAAGACCATAACAGGAGGACACACTGTGAGACAATGTCAGAGTAAAACCATAGAATCACATAAAAGAGTATGTATATCATGGCACATACTCATTCACATAAACAAAATATTCAACCATCCACACAATCGTTCACATAATGTGTGTCCTGATAACCCAAATCAGGAGATGAACACATTTCTTATGCCTTCCCAGTTCTTAGTATTTCTTTCTTTCTGACAGGAGATCAGTCTGATGTCCTGGATGATAAGACTGGCCATGAACTTCTCGCAATCCGGTGAGTAATCGCGCGCGCACACACACACACACACTTATCTCTGATGCTGGAGATTAATGGGTGCATCAAGGGCCAAAGGCATGTATATCATCTGGCATCGGATGACATGTTGACATCTGGTGTATTTTGCTAGAATGTGGTGTAAAAACGGGACTGATTTAAACTCTAATCCTTTAAGTTCTCAACCAAGCCGCCTTGCCTCCCCCTCCTGTTTCCAGCGCCATCCTGGTATTTTATTTATTTATTTCTTTATGGAGCAGGAATAAGACACTCATGAGGAGTGCCCATGATCAGTGGAAGTCTCGTTGGAGCTATCTGTGGTTATGCAAGAACTGATTTTGGCAGAGATGTCTAATGGGGACCTGGCTTGACCTGGCATTTTGTTTTTAATTAATTAAAGTTTTTTTTTTTTCACTGGGAAGATTGTATTTGTCGCTCGATGAGCATCATGGATACAGTCAATACGAGGGATTACATCCACTGATCAATAACAATGAATTACACAGTGACAGTGAGATAGAAGCACACGCACACACAGACACACACACACACACACACACACACACACACACACATATGACATGACAAGACAAGCAGTTGGTGCATTAAACATTTCAGCCACTGACTGTATTAAATGCGTTTCGATTTGCTAGTACGTACATAGTTTTGCATGTAGCTTTAAAACATCAGACCCACTGTTGTGAGGTCAACATTAGAGTGTGTGCTGTTAGCATGCTACTGCTGTCATGCCCGGTCCTAAAGGCCTTTACATATGAGTACTTTTCCATTTCCAGCTCGCCATGTTTCATTATATATAACCTCTCTAAAGTATTCATACGATCACTTACATGCTTCAGGTGATTGTGTGTTAACAGGGGACTCCAGAGAACACATCAAATCACACAACAGTGTAAAATACTGACCTCTTCTCTCCAGTTTTATTCTCCTCAAACTCTTAATTTCCTGCTCTCCCGCCATCATGTCCCTCCCTCTCACTCTCTCTCTTCTTTTTCGTCAGACAGTGAAGTGCACTCATATGACATTTGCCTACAGGCCTCACAGAGCAGTGCTAGAAGCTAATGACAGCGTGGCACATCGGAAACTTGCTCCATAATGTCAGCTGTAGTTATAGGGCTTCACTGTGCCACACTGGGACTGTGGCAAGAACTGAGCCATTTCATCAGATGATTCTTTTACACACGCACACACATGCGCACACACACACACGCACGCACGCACGCACACACGCACACACGCACGCACACACACACACACACACTCACACGCACGCACACACACACACACACACACACACACACACGCAGGCATTGGAGCATCCTCTGTTGCAGCAGCAGCAGCAGCAGTCTTACAACCTCCTGGCAATATTTGCTTGGCGGAGATGGCTCTTATTGTCTTCCCCCATCATGCATCTGTGCTGTACATTATGCGGGTGAACGGGCAGAAGCGTGTCTGTGGAAGGCTGAGGGTTTTTGAACCTTTTTTTTTTTTTCTAAATGTACCCATTCAGAGGAAAGAAGCCTGTTCGTGTACATGTGAATGTGCGTGTGTGAGAGAGAGAGAGAAAGAGAGAATGAAAAAAATATTCAGAGTAGAGTCAACATTCCATCACAGATTTGCACACATCAAAAGAGAGACCACTACAAATAACAGGCAGATGTAAACAGCTGGATTTTTCCACTCCGGCGTAGCGTTCTGTCCTTACCCGATCCCCGTGTATTATGAATGAGAGAAAGCACGACATTGGGTTAAATGCAGGCACAGTCGGACGGATTGACCTGATTGCGTATGGGATGGTACCAGTCATCCGTGGACTGAAATCCTCCGTTCAGAGCACAAGATGAAGCCAAAGGGTACCTCTGTGTTACAGCAGTGCTGCACTTAACGCTCAGAAGGGCCAGCTGATTGGCTAGAGGTCTCAGAAACTCAACGCAGCCCACTAAAAGCTGGGAAGCCCACGTCATTCGGCACAGTGGAACGATTATGGTACGGCGGCTTTGGGGAACGTGGAGAGAGACCAATGTATGGAGAGAGACGCTTTTACGGCATTTGCTCAGGAGAGAAGATGAGTTCTGTCTCTCTTTCCATCTTTTCTGATACTCTGCTGATACTGAAACTGTGCATGGGGTCCAGGGTATGTGATAGGTTGAAATGACACAGATTGATACAAACTGATGAACATCTTTCTGTGACTGCTGTGTGGTTCAGAGACTGTCCCTGGTGGGGTGATCTGAAGGGAACTCCATTGCTGAGTAGCTAGAGAAGACAACCAATCCTGTAACAGACATGCTATTTACATTACAGTGGCTTTGTCAACCTGAAAATGGCTCTAATTGGACATTGGACCCCTGCTCATTCCTGACTTCCTGATGTCTGTGTTTTGCACAGCTATCTGAGCTCTAAAGGATCTGTTTTGTCTCAGGAAAATATATCCGGTGTGTAATCTCTCTTCGGAAGAGGTTTTTTTTTTCTTTTCTTCCCCCCTTCCTTCCTGATGAGTCGACGCTCAGTGACAGGGTGAGAGTGAGGTCAAGCTTAACACTGTGGGTAATTAGAGATGTTAAAGGAGAGAGCAAGCAAAAAGCAACAAGGGCATGAAAAAACAAAAAACAGATAGAGAGAGATAGAGAGAGAGAGAGAGACTGCACAGATGGCCCAGCAGATGTAAGTATGTTTTGGTGTCAGTCAGCTTATTTAGCTAGAGTCTCATAATTGAGCAAAAACAAGAGAGGATTTGCATTCATTTTGATATACTCTGTGCTTTTTACTGTGGGAGGAGTGCATGTGCATGTGTATGTGTGTGTGAGTGCGTGTGTGTGTGCGTGTATGTGTGTGTGTGAGAGGGAGGAGTCAGTGTCTTTGTCAAAAAGGTTTGCCCTGGGACAGCGCTGTCACATGACTGCTGGTGCTGCTTTGACTGCTCGGCTTAGGCTGGGGTGTTGACATGAACACTAATCAGGTTAAGTTATTAAAGACCTCATGAGGGAATGAAATAGGTCAGAAGCAGCTAAAGCGAGTGACAGAGAGAGAGAGAGAGAGAGAGAGGGAGGATCAGGAAGAAAGATATGAGTTGAAAGGATATATGGAGAAAGGGAATGTGTAGAAGAGAGAGAGGGAGAGAGAGAGAGTAAAGGAAGAAAGCAAATGGACATCAGGACATGGAGGACAACGCTGGGACATCAGGATTAGTCAGGCTAAGGAAGTGGATCCCGGTTTGGTTTTCTGTCTAAGGATCTTCCCGCCGTTTGCTTGTTCATTTAGCTTCTCGTGAAAGAGTACAGAGCACAAACCTGTGTCAGATAAAAAGGATTTGAGGATTCAACGACTATCAACTATAATGTCAAGAAGGATTTATTGAGAACTACAATTTTTTCATTAAAAATGCCTTTCTTTTCCACGGAACTGGACATAACTTTCGTTTGGAGTTGACTGGTGTCATAGATGGGTAAGAAGATAACCCTGCATTGTGTTTGACTACCCAGCAAGAGACTTCAAGCATCCCATTTGTGCACGCGGAACAGATCGGCCCCTCGGCAAGGACTTCACCTCACTCAGCTGTCACATTCACGAACACACACACACACACACACACACACACACACACACACACACACTGCTGGGTAAAAGGCAGGTCAATAGGGCTATTTGTGTTTGAGACCTCACAGAGAAGTACATAACCTTTTAGGAAAGGGGACCTCATTAGTCTTTTCCCTCCCCCTGGGGTGGAGCGGAAGTTTTTGGAAGCTTTCTAAGAGGAAGGACGGAGAGAGGTGAAGTTAACCAGGGACATTCATCTTCAACGGCAGCGTTGTTTTTTCCGGCGTTTGAAGCTTTGTGAATCTTATACAGACAAAAGACAGTCAGTCATCACATTTTTTCTCACTGTATTTAAACCTGGTTACCGCTGAAAGAACAGCGCTGGAGCACAGGTTGGTTTAGGACAGATTGTACTGGTCCAGAGGGCTCACACACAGCTTCATTTCACGTGTGTATAAGTGTGTGTGTGTGTGAAGGATGCTCTCTGTCGGAGGTGAAAATGAACAGATTGCTCTCTCTTGGATAGTAGTCAGTATAATCTGGGGATTTGCCGTGCTTTTCACCTGACTGTCAGGTTCAGGGAATTTTTCCCCTTCCGCGCCCACCGTACTCACGCCAGGATCAAACCCATCGACACTCGACTCACCATCGCTTCCCAGTTACCGTGGAGACGCGGCTGACGGACAAGATACGGTGACAGCCAACGGTGTCACTGACCAGGACCTCTGATCTTCTTTCTCCCTCTACTGTCCGGCCCTGGAGGTGAAGAGGCTGGATGGAGGTGGTATAGTGCCGATTTGGGAGGGTGCGGAGGAGGGCAGACCGGCCGGGGAGCCATGGCGCCACTGTGGAGGTGCATGCTGTCCAGGAGCAGCCCTCTGTATCGTGACTCACTGTTCTCCTTCTCTCTGTGGGACTGTCGAGCCCAGGAGAGAGAGCTGGCCTTCCTCAGGAAACAGACGGAGAGAGAGAGGAGGGCCCTGCACAGGCAGATGGAAAAGTAAGGGGTTGTGGAGGTGGAGTTTAAAGGAAGGTTAAAAAACAAAAAATAAAGAACTAAAACAAAAAGGCATGTAGCTGTGAACATAAACGTGTCACATATAGATGAGTAGATGAGTTACAGTGAATGGGAATGGACTGATCAGCATGATGGCATAAGTTCAGATTTCTTTCATTTAACTGCTTTTAACCGTTGTACGTATACGAATGAGAGACAGAAGGAGAGAAATAGTGATGGGAACCTGACAGGGATTGAAAAGAAAAGATAGACATTTATTTGATGGATGTGTGTGTCTCTGTGTGTGTGTACTTGTTTTTGCTAACTGAGGAGGACATTTTACTGACAGAACACTATCATACAGAGCACACTTTGTCAAACTTGACCAGTCCCCACCAGTAAAATAAGCATCAATACTTTTTTTATGTGGTTATTAGTAAAACTTTGCGTGTGAAAGTGTTTTTTGGTTGGGTTTGAGTTGATGTCAGGGTTGGGGTTAGGTTTTTGTTCTTTACCTTTGTCATAATGAGACTGAGAGGAGTTTTCTCAGAATCTAGCATTCAAGGGGCGTGTGTGTGTGTGTATGTGTGTGCACGCGCACATGCGTGCATGCATGTGTGTGTGTTTGTGTGTGTGTCCGTGTGTGTGTGCGTGTGTATTGGGGCATGAGGCAGCAGGGCACGTTGCGAGTGTGTGTGTATGTTTTGTGTGTGTGATTAGTGACTTGACGTCAGTCTGGCATCAGCTCTGACAACATAGAGCCTTTAATCAAAGAACAATCACTCTAAATTAATCTGGCTCTGGTGAGCAGCCACTGCAAAATTGGCATAATCTACTGCCTCAGGACACAGAGAAATCCCAAACATTCAATTCATTTATTTTATTCCTGTGCTTTTCATGAGCAGTGTGTGACTGCACTTGTGAGCTCTTCACAGTCTGTTAGCCTAGAATAAAGCAGGGTGTATTCAGCCTTGTGCCTTAAATTGGTCTTGTGAGTCACAGTAAGCGTTACTTTTCACTGTTCCAGAAACTTCCACATGTTTGTAACGATATAATATTGGCCTGGCATAGATTTATCTGTTGGGTTTGTTTTGTTCTGTAATGAATTACTCTAACTGGCAGCAGGCACGTTTTCAGGCTGTGCTGGTGTGTCGTTTTATTTTTGGCCTCTCTCTCTGTATCCCCAGGCTTAGTAAGGAGCTCCAGCAGAAAGACAAACTCATAGAGTCGCTTCGGTCCAAACTTGACAAGCAGCAAGAGCTTCGCCCGGATACACCTGCCAGCAGCCATGCTCTCTCTGTGGTCACCGACCAATCAGACAGGACCTCCTTTGTGTCAGATGAGCCGGGCTCCACCAATGAGGATCTGGACTTGTGTTCAGAGTTTGATGTGGCTAGCGAGTATGGCCAGGAGGAAGCAACTAGAAGAAGTGTAACAGGTACAACACATGCATACAACACATACAAACACATAGACATGTCCTTACATTCACTCCAAACACTGATTTTGTGAAACTTAAATACTTAAATACACACTGAAATGTATCATGTTATATAAAACAAAATGGGGGTAAAATATTGATGAGAAAAGATCATTAGTCTCTAGCTATAATTTTATTTGTTACAGTTGCATTCCAATCATCTTTCCTTTTGTTTTTTTTTCATTTTCCATCCCTTCTTTTCCCAGATTCTCAGTGTCACAGGGGTTCCACCCCATGCCATCCAACCAACCCTCCATCCATTTCCTCTTCTCACAGCCACCAGTCCTCCAACACCTGTCCCAGCATGCACGGCACACCACTCAAGCCAATGGACATTCACGCTCAGACAGGTAGGCAGCTACAGCAAGAGCAAGCGATGAGAGATTACTGCTGACTGAGAGAGGAGAGACAGACAGAGAGATAGAGAAGATCAGGCAGTCTATCACACACCAAACAGGTGTTTTTAATGCCAGAGACTGAGCTTATGCTTATAACAGATCCCCTGAGGACGTTTAACAGTCCAAAAGTTCAGTTTGTGGCAAATCCTCCATCATCAGGCCTTGAAAGTGGATTTGGTTCTGGGGAATGTCTTTTCCAGCATTAGGAAGAACTCTTTCCCTCTCTGTTTCTCCTCTTTTCTTCTCTCTCTCTCTCTCTCTCTCTCTCTCTCTCTGTCTTGTTTCCCTCTTTCTTTTCTGCCCCCGCCTCTTCATTCTCACTGTCTCACCCTGTCTTCTTTATCTCAATGCTGCCCTCCTGCACTGTCTTCTTCTCTGTATCAAAACTCCATGTCTCTCATTCTCTGTCTTTCTCTCCCACCTGTCAGGGTTCTATGCTGGATCGTTGTCCAGCTCCCTGCCCATCCCTCAGAACCCCTGTTGCCTCCCTGACCCCTCAGGTCAAAGGACAGCCTTATCCATTGATCCCAACTCCCTTCACCTAAGACCCCGTTTCCACGGTGCTGGGGGTTTCTCCTTGGCTGAAGTCCAGCAAGAGCTACAGACGCTTCAAAAACAACTAGGAGAAAGTGAACGTGCGTTTCTGTGTGTGTGTGTGTGTGTGTGTGTGACTGATTGTATGTGTGGACAAAGTCCAGCATGCCCCGATTTTTGAAGCACAGACAAACCCCAATTCTAGAAATATTACAATCAGGTCATTGTCTTATGAAAAAAAATATGTGTCAGCTGTTTTCCTGAGAAATTCGTATAATTAAAATCAAAACCATTTTTTTTAAACTTATTTCTCTATTCTAGAATTTAGAAAGATTTAACAAAACAAAGAAACAAACAAAAAAAAACCAGGCTGTGCTTTAAACACTGATTGGCCACATTTGAAAACCTTGAGCCTGATTGCTAGTTGACTAAATGGTACTTGCTTTTTCTCATCTTGCTCTGAACTGCAGTAATCCAATCTAAAAGCAGAATGCGTGCATGATTGAGTGCGTTTTAGCGGCAATGAGATGTTTGTCTGGCCGTTTCTCGTGACTGATGGCTGATGGGACCATAACAACAAATTCGTTGGGTTGGCTCATGTGATTTCAAACCGTCTTGTGGGGAGGGTGATGGCGTGGACAGCTGGCACCCAAGCCTTCTGAATAAACTAACCCCTCCAAGACCTGAAACCTCTCATCTGCAACCCCTCCTCTCAATGTTTTATCTTCCAAACCCTCACTCCTCTGTGGAAATCATTCTCAGTGTGACACATCAGCGTTTTTCAAATCCAGCCCTTGAGACCCAAGCACTGAACAGAAATTGCTTCGCCCTATTCCAACGGCGACACACTTTATGGGACCCGCCTGCAGAGCTACATGCCCTTAATTAGGTACACAGGGAGCCTTGGCACGGGGCTACTTTGAAAGCATGTTGTCCAGTGGGTCACCAGGAGTGGGTGCATTTGAAAAACCGATGTGGTAGTGACAAGAATGTCCTGCCAAGTGTTTCCACATTCAAATCAAGCTGTTTCAACTTAAATTGGATTGGTTTATTTTCCGTAATGTAGGACAGAGATTCCTCAAGGCCTGAGATTTTAATGTCATCTTCTGGAGGAGGTGTGTGGGCACGGACGTGACTGGTAGAAACTGGCACGCATGTAAAACTATGTGAAAGGTTCGGTTGTTGTTCTGTTTATTTATTTTGTTTTTTTGTTTGTTTGTTTATTCCCATGTTTCTGTACACAGGCTACAGTGGTTCTCAGGTCAAACCTCTCCCAGGTTTTCCTCTGGGCGCCCACCCCCAGTCAGACCTGTCCGGCTTCCACCCACTTTCCCATCATGCTTTTCACTCATCGCCACTCGGCAGGATCAATGCTAGCCCTGTCCTGCAGACGGGGCCAGGGCTACTGGAGAGTAGTGCATTGTGGGATATGAGTTATGGAGCTCGACCAATAAGAGCGGGTGTTTGCGGTGACATTTCCTCCGGCTCCTCAGGATATCAGTCTGCCAATGGCCACACAGGTATTAGAGCCAGAAAAAGTGATTACTACTCCATTCAAGTCTTTGCTTTGGTGTGTGTTGCTTTCCCTGTTTCTATACATGTTTGTGTTCATGTTTTTATGTTTGTTCCTCCTTGTGGATATAGAGTGTTTATTGTCTTATGTCTACTGTGTATTTTTGCATTTTGCATAAGTGCTTACCTCTCTTTTTATCACCTTTTAATCACCTTATCGGGCGTCGGTGTCGTGTTTTGTGGTGTTGTTGTTCTGTGTTTCCATGTGTAATATTTAATGTGCTGTTTTGTGTTACTCCTTAGGCTCAGACTTGATGGAGGAGCACCTGAGGGAAATCCGTAGCCTACGCCAGCGTCTGGAAGACTCCATCCGTACCAACGACCGTTTGAGGCAGCAGCTGGAGGAGAAGCTGGCCACCACAGGACAGGACAGAGGAGGTCAGACACTCACATCACATGACCTTAACACAGCCACAGGCGTCTGCTTACCCTACAGTCATGTCTGGTGTCCTCTGTGAGCATGTGTTTCACAGGCTTGAGCGTAATATGATGTGAAACAATCCCTGACGCAGGGTACAAATTGATTATTGACATCACTGAAATCTTCTGTGAGGGACTTTTTGAAGCAGCGTTAACTGGACACTGAACCGTTCAATCACAGAGAAACGGTTGATTTGGAATTTTAGTTAAAACATGTCCTTCGACATGTTTTTGTTTTGCTTATTTTGACTCCATTTCTCCAATCCTTTCTCTTTAGGTGCACCCACTAACATATACATCCAGGGCCTGGACTCAGTCAGTCAGCTATCCAACGAGCTTCGAGCAGTGAAAGAGGAGAATCTCGCCTTACAAATGCAACTCAAACAGGCCAGCAGAGGTACTGTTATGACACAAATACAGAGATGGCAAAAGTAAAAGTAGAAGTACTCTTGCTAAAAAAAAAAGTACTTTAAGTAGAGTTAAACTGGAAACCGTTTTTGTAAAGTGTGAGTGAGTGACTGCGATGGACTGGCGACCTGTCCAGGGTGTTTCCCTGCCTTTTGCCCTAAGAGTACTGGGATAGGCTCCAGCAACCCCTGTGACCCTGATTAGGATAAGCAGCTTAGATAATGAGTCATAGTGAGTGAGTGAGTAAGTGAGTGACTATTTTACTCTTAAGTGTTTTTCAGGAGGAATATTTTAACTCTACCTAGAGTAATTTTTTTAGCAAAAGTATTTCTACTTTTACTTTTGCCATCTCTGCTCAAATATCATTTCGTTTGCTGTGTATAACATATGTTCAAAACACAAAAATATCAAAAATCAGTGTAGCTTTGAAAGGATAGAAATCCCTGGAATGAGTCATGAGTGGATATGACCTTTCTGTCCTGCAGACAGCAGTAAAGAGGCGGAGCATCTGCGGGAGGCGGTACTGTCTGGACGCGGTCGATTGAAGCAGGCGGAGCTGGAGGTGGAGCAGTGGGCGGAGAAATGTAGGAGGCTGCAGGCTGAAATGAGAGCGCAGACTCAGGCAATGCTGCAGCTTAAACAGGAGAAACAGAGCAGCCAGGAGAGCGCCAACAGGTACTGCTGAAATAATAACCCCACACTGAACGCACGTTTTGGTTACTTTCTCAAGCTGAGTGACTGATGTGAGATGGATTTATTCATATTGTAATGGCAGTTTTTGTGTGTGTGTGTGTGTGTGTGTGTGTGTGTGTGCAGACTCCAGCATGAGGTAAATATGCTACAGCAGCAGCTGAGTGAGAGTCAGCGGCTTGTCCACACTCTGCAGTGTGAACTACAGACACTACAGAGAGTGTACGAGGCATCCAGGAGCACACACACAGGTGAGAGACACCTACACGTCAGTGTGGTAATTTGTAATGAATGTTCAGGAGGAGTCCCCCTCCACGAGAGGTAGCAAGTATCAGTTTTGTGTTCCACATCGCTACTCCTCCCAAAAAACAAAACACAACAAAAAAAACCCCACTTAAACCCAAGCCATAGTCCGTCTCTAAGCTCATTCACAAATTGCCATTAATTAACTTTTAAAATGCATAACCCAGTGACGCAAAGATCAGAGGCTGTGGAAAAACATGAGAGAACCAGGGCTCGAGTGATGATGAAGAAATGCAGAAGACCATTCTGGAATGATATTTGAAACATTCACATCAGTCAGTTTGAACCCCAGACTCCTCCCCCCCTGTCAAAAACTCTTACCCATGTGCTCTCCTCTTTTCTCCTCAGGTCCTCAGATTGACGAGGGGAAATTCTCCTTTGACCTGCAGGAGCTGCAGACGGACATGCGCAGCCTGCATGCCCAGCTGGAGCGGCAGCTGAGTGACAGATTAGACCCGGGCGGGTCACGCCCACCAACCAAGAGACAGCTCTTCCATGGTATGTCAACATTCCCAATATCCCAATGTGTACTCTGACAGAAACCCTTTCTGATATAACGAACAGTTCAGTTAAGACTTGAGTATCTTTTTTAACACAATACATTATAATGCTACTGAGTGACTGGGCTGGAGCAGCCAATTAAAGGTTTAACACACGACTGTATATATATATATATATATATATATATATATGTTTGAATGACTTTAATCTGTCTGTCTACCACAGATCCATCTCCTTCTCCCCCTGTGAGAGACATCGGCCCTCTCAGCCCTTCATCTCCTCCCACAGAGCAGGAGGAACCAGACTCAAACACAAATGGTTAGGCTCTCTAATAGAGAAATGCCTTTAGTCCAAAACACACACACGCTTGCATACACACCCACACACACACGATGACCCTGAACCTGACCCTAGCCCAAAAACAGTCTGATTCTTTTAGTCTGTAGCATAGTGGGAATGTGTGTGTTCGCTTCTGCATGTCTCCTGATATGGATCCATTGGGTGGGACATTGTGGTCCATTACGTAAAACCTTGCATACAGATACAATCAAAGCAAAAACAGTACTTTAGTCTAGTTCATAGAATATGGTGTATAGGTAAAGATTCCTTGCTCAAACACCAGGCTAAGTTTTGTTAGATATAGTGATGATATATCTTGACACCATTTCATTTAGAGATATTATCTAGTGGATGTTTAAAGCAGAATATTCAGCAGTTTCAGTAGCAGTAATAGAAGATCAATAATAATCAATACGGTCTTGGCTAATGGAACCTGTGATATCTCTCTTGAACAGACCCTGCTCAGTCATGTCGGGGTCTGGGGGGAGAGGCGCCCGACAATTCATTCGCCTGTCGTAACGGACGGCACGTGGTCGGCCACGTAGACGACTACAGCTCCCTACAGCAACAGCTGCTGGAGGCCAAAGTCCTCATCCGCAAGATGGAAGCTGCCCTCCAAACCAGCTCTGAGCACAGCCTGCAGGAGGTCAGTGCAGGGAACAGGGTCAGGGGTCAGTGGGCACAGACATGTCCTTCCATAAAATAAAGAGTATTCATTTTACATAAGTCTAGCTGTTTCTCCAACTTTCATGTGAGAAATCAGATAGAGGAGATCAGAGCTGGTTCAAAGCCAGGTTCTTGACATTATATGTGATTTTTTAAATTAGACCTTATTTATAACTCCTCTCTCTCTCTCTCTCTCTCTCTCTCTCTCTCTCTCTCTCTCTCTCTCTCTCTCTCTCTCTCTCTCTCTCTCTATCTTGCTCTGTCTCTCTGTTTCTGTGTCCAGGGCTGTGTGAGGAACCTGCTAACCAGCACTAAAACACTACGGCAGATACTGGAAGAGTTAGGATCTCTCCTGCGAATGTTCTGGAGGGCAGCACTGCCTAGCACCGAGGCCTCTGCCCAGCCAATGAAAAAGGTCTGAACACAACACACACCAAAGTAACAGGAGAAAATCCCACACATAATGCTTATGTAATTCTAAAGTCTACACCCCATCCCCAGTATTTTGCTGTTTATTTCTAAAAAGCCATTGTTCCGCAATTTTTCAGCAGATTGTTTAAACTAGTTGAAAAGATATTTTAAAACATTTGTAGAGCAGGACAGCTGTTGTTTGTGTTTGTTTCTGTGATGTCAGACCTGGTATTTGTTTGCACTGTGGTTAAAATGATGTAATCCCTACTGTGAGACGTAATATATATATATTGGCCTCTGAGCAGGAAGAGTGTGTTCAATCAATGTCCATTTATTTATCTGTGTGTGTTGTAGGAGCAGTCTCTGAAGGAGGAGGTCATCTCTCTCAGGCAGAGGGTCACAGAGCAGGAGCAGGCACTCAGGGAGGCTATGGAGAGTCTAAGGAGCTCCAACCGTACCAAAGACAGCATGGAGCATTTCATCGTCAGCCAACGTGAGGCCACACCTCCTCTCCTCTCCTCTCCTCTCCTCTACTCTTCTTTCTTTCCTTTCCTCTCCTTTCCTTTCCTTTCCTTTCCTTTCCTTTCTTCTCCTCTCCTCTCCTCTCCTTTCCTTTCTTCTCCTCTCCTCCCCTCTTTTCACCGTGTCTTTTGTAAATGTCATCTGGTATTTGGCAGTGTGCCCTGTATTTCTGTTGGCAACTGTGTTATTATTTTGCTGTTGTTCTGCTTTGTGTATTGTGTTCATCAGAAACAAAAGTGTTATTGTTCTAGTCAGTGTGGTGTTTGAGGACGGATGAACGTTGTGTTGAATAAATGAATGTGTGTTGAATCAATGTCCTTTAATTTTCTCAGTGTTTTCGTGTGTGTGTGTGTGTGTGTGTGTGTGTGCGTGTGTGCATGTGTGTGTGTGTGTGTGTGTGTGTGTGTGTGTGTGTGTAAGGGAGAGAGAGTACAAGTGAGAGGGGACGTGCTGGATGTGACGCATTTGCTCTGGTGTGTGTGTGTGTGTATGATGCGTGTGTGTGTGTGTTTGTATGACTCACCAGCTTTAACCCCCAGGAAAGATTTCCTTTCTCAAAACATTGGTTGTAAACGAGGCTTGTTTATTCTGGATGACAGTTAACCTAGTTACTTGAGCTTTGTTTGTTTGTTTACTGTTTTGCAGTCTCCAGAACACGTGATGTCTTGAAAAAGGCTCGCACCAATCTAGAGGTAAGTCTGTTCTGTCCTACCTGCCTCATACACACTCTTTCTCTTGTATTTACCCTTTCCTGTTCTGTTTCTCCAACTTAAGTTTTTTATTTCTTTATTGCTGGTGTTATCGTTCATTCTGAATGATTCAGAATAAGTTTAGAATTCAGAGTAAATCATTATTTTATAGAGGAATTTGTTTCCAAAGGCACCATTTGCATTGCTTCTTTAAAAATCCCATATTTGAAATCACTTTCAACACTGAAATGAAGTTCGTTTGATGAAACATAATTAAGCTCATTAAGTTTCTTCAGAAATGGACTGTCCCAGCTTTTCTTTGAGAGCCACAGAGAGATCTGTGCCCTTTCCCTCCTCTTCTTCCTCTTCTTCACTGGTCTTGTCTTTTTTCCCCCTTCCTCTCTCCTTCCATTCACTGAGTTCTTCCAGAAGAATGAGCTCAAGATATCATCCTTAAGCAGCTCCTCTTTCTCCCCATCCCTCACCTCCTTCTCCTCCACTCTCCCTTGGTCAGCTAAAGGTACGGTTGCCTGAACTGCCGTGCCTTTGGGTCTGTGCACTTTTAGCTGTGTGTATTTATGTGACTGTGTGTGAGTGTGTGTGTGTGTGTGTGTGTGTGTGTGTGTGTGTGTGTGTGAGAGAGCGAGAGAGAGAGAGAGAGAGGAGAAGAGGATGAGAGACTTGAAACACATACATCTTGGTCACACTGAAAAAAAAAAAAAAAACTAGATTGACTACAGTGCCTCCTGCTGGCCCCCGATGATACAGCATGACCTTTAGTTGACTTCATTTTGTGATGCTGCAGAATTGCTTTTCTGTTACATTAATGAAATCCTTTTGAGAACTATCACATCCACATACACTGGATCCAGAGTTAACACATATCTTTAGTCATTTGGTTTGACCGTTCTCCCTTTTTGTTCATCCTCAGCTGAAGGCCCAGGATGCTCCCCCCTGCGTAGCGCCTCTCCTGGTTGGGGTCTCCTGACCCCCTGGACTTCGAATTTGATGTGAGCTGCCATGATCTCCAGGCCAGCACAGGCCCATCTCAGGATTCCCCATCCCTGTATCCCTGCCAGCATGGAACAATGTCTCCTGTAGAGATAGGGAAATAGAGAAAAACACCAACTTGCTCCTTAAAAAGCACCTTATGACGAGGGCTCTGCATTGAGATATTAGCCCATGCTGAGGATACCAGGCCTATAGTTAGTAGAGTTGAAGATGACCTGTAGCATGTAGCATAGGTAGCTGTCACTGTGGTTCTGGCGGCTCAAACTGATTTGTGATCAGTTTGATGTTGCCAGTGATGTCTCATGGACCCAGAGTAATCATTTGTGCTTTGTAGAATATTACAGGTACAAATGCTTGTGGTCTCAAAAAGTCAGGCTATTTTTTATTAGTCTGTAGCCAAGCTGATTGGATGACCATATAGAGTAGATGTTCAAGTCAATGAAAGTACACTGCTTAAGCCAGAGGGAGTGTTTTAGAAAACCTTGTATCTACGTTTGCTATGTCTGAGAATATAATTTTGCTGTTTTTGCTGAAGAAACTTTTGAAAGGTTTCTGATACAGGTTTGTCGTCAGGATTTGTAACTATGGTTACCTCTTCCTGGTCGAGGCCCGGTGGTGTTTAGGTACACACACAGAATAAAAAACCAGCAGCACTGAGCATGTGCAGTGAGAATACGACTACTGATCCACCAGCACGACCTTCAAAGTGTAACCTTTTGTCAACCCAGGGACAAGCTAAAGACCGATGGTGCAATACTAGTTTAGGATTTACTATTTAAAAATGTATTAGTGGGGCAAAAAAAACCCCAACAACAATAAATAACAAAACGGGGGAACCCTGCTGTTAGTCTTCTGCATGGGGGTCGGCAAAACTGCCAATGTTTTGGCCTCGTTTCATTTCCGCGTATTGTCATGTGTGTTTGCCGTAGGCGTGAATTCAACTGTTTGAGTTCAAAAACGTATTATTTCTTGTCTTTTTATTTTGACCTTTGAGGCATACTTCTGGGCGTATTTGAAAAATATTATATTTTTACTTTTCTCTCTTTTTTTAGTCACCATTTGTTACTGTGCCCAGTTAAGTGATAATGTAGTAGCGTTACAAATGACTGTATTAGAACTAAATGTTCAGTAAACTCATATACAGTAGGAACAAAGTTCTACTAAATCAGACTTAACATAAAGAAAGAAACAAAAACATTGTGGAAAATGTCCCATAAACCTTTAACAGATGTTTTTTTTTATGAGTTCCAAGAGTATTTTAAATGAATGACAATCAGCTCTACAGTAGGCTATGTCATAGGTCACTACACTGTTCCATGCAAGGATAGTTGACTGTATTGTCTGTTCCTTATGCTGTGTAATTGTACTGTGCATAGCCTGTAGTACTTGCATGCTTGCTGTGCAGGCTGTATCTGCTTTGACATGAAATATGAAATATGCAATATTTAGACAACAGTGCAATAAGCTTCAGAGTTGCATTTGTATGTATGAACTTTAATCCAAGTGCCATGTTATCTGTTACCTCCGAGTTGTGTTCATTTTAGCTTCGAAAATTCAGCAGAGAAACACGCTCTGATTCGCAATTTATTCTTATTTATTAGTGTAGCTAGGTGAGATGATCAGTATATACCACCAGCAGACTGGTTTTAGAAATTACTGTAGTGTATACACTGTGTTGTAATTAAATGCGATGTCAAACTGGCCCACAAAGAATGCTGAAGTACCAATGTGCAACACCTGCTTTATAAACTCTTCTGACAATCAAATTTCTCCAGAAAGCAAAAGCGTTTTAAACAACTTCAGTATTTTTTAGTACTTTATGAAATGGAACCACATCGAAAAAAAGACCAAAGTATCTGACAAATAAGGTGTATGTAAATCCATGTATTTTGTTACTTGGTAGCCCTTTTTCAGTGTGGTATAATAACAGGTTGTTTTGTAATCTTGTATGACCTGCTTATGACTGGCCTTGATTTGTAATTGGCTATATAGGAATCATGTATAGTATGTACATACTGGATGGCGTTTGATAAAGAGACTGATCTGGGTTTTGCAGGGCTTTGGTATCATTTTTACTGAGGTCTGTCTGGGGCTTTACTGTGTGTTCTTGCATGTGTGCATTAGGGACATGGAATTTTGTGGGAAAGGAAAAGAGAATCTTTCAATAAAAGGGAATAAAGCGATAACCAGCGTTCTGTTTTTTTCTTCTTTCAACAAACATTACTGCTATAAGATCCTTCTTTTTCTTCTTCTTCTTCTTCCTCCTCCTCCTCCTCTTCCACGTCTTCTTCTTCCTCTTCATCATCATCATCATCATCATCATCATATTCTTCTGCTTCTTGTTATTATACATAATATCATTATTATTATTATTATTATTATTATTACTGCTGTTGTTGTTCTTGTTGCTGTTATTAATTCCTGTCAACTAGGCTTCTTTGAATGGCACTGGTTTTCATAGTACAGTTATCAGACCAGTATAATTACAGTACTATGTCAAATCAATACTACTCTGCTATGAATAATGGCCAGAAATGCTATAACCAGCCATGGACTGTGAAGCTGAAAACACAGCCATCTTCTGATCTGAAATGTACCTTGTCTGACTCTGTTCCTTCACGTGGAGAAAGTGAAGTTCTCTGGTGCTTCAACAGATGGCGACAAAAGGCTTTAAATTCTTCTCACACTGTCTGTATAGGGTGTAATTATGATTGTGTCATGTCTCATACTGGGTTATTTTAAAGTAAGTTCATTTATATGAATTCACGCCAGTCATTCCAAATACACAAACATTAACCCAAATTTTCACTGCGCGTTTTTGCTGCCCTTCCTGCCAGCTTGCCCAGCTCTAGAACTGCAGTACGCACATGTTCCATTAGGTAAGGCTCACATACTACTTGTTAATACTGTTAACACGCACAATATCTGAGGCCAGACAGCTCAAGTTCAAAAGGGAATAAAAGATCGTGACGCATTTGTGCCAGAACATGAGAGAAAATCATACATGAAACCTAAAACAATACTGCGCTCTGAGACATCCCTCTGTCACCGACTAGCAATTGCCAGTCTCTCTTTTTCACCAGTAGGACCATTTGTACTTTCACTGTATTCTGTAATTCTGTTCTCTCGCTCATTTTCACATGTGTTTTGTGTCTCAATATGAATGTAACCATTGTAACAAAACCTCAACAGTCCTTTCAAGTTGTTTGTAAATGATTTATTAAACTTTATGATGGTATGCAGGAATTTACACAAGGCATCTCTCTACACCCACTTACTCAGGCAAGACTACGCACAAAGTCAAAGATACATGCCAGTTTTCATTTTCCTTAACAAAGTGTGTATTGTTTACCCTCCACTTGGCTTGATGGTGGGGTGTTTTTTTTTGTTTGTTTTTTGCTTTTTTTTATTTTTTTAACAACAAGTTCTACATTTTAATATCGCTCTCTGTTCATGCTTTTATTTATTTTTTGGATTTTTTTTGAGCTGTTAAAAAAAATGCTCTTTCAATGCGGGATGCCTGAAAAGTTTTTTTTTTTATTTCTCTGTGTTATGGGTCACATCAGGACAGTTTTCCACCTGTTCACCTTGGGAAGATATCGCATTTCTCACACAGGAAACATTTTCTCACGGTTCTGCAGGATATTGATGTGACTGGCATCTTAATGCGCTCCCATGTGTCATAACTTTAAAATGATCTTAAAACGGAAGATACTGGAAAGCAGATGTCGCGTTCGATTTTGGCGAAACAATTCTTAACTGTAAACGATGAGCTAGCTTTTATTTCAAATAAGTTCAAGCTGACCTTGACAATATAGATCAGTGAGCACTTCAAAATATGAATTTTATATGAAGGTAAATTCACTTCTAGCATTAGTAAATGGCACTGTAAATGGCAAGCGGGCTATTGCATCACTGACACTCTAAAATAAAGTGCTGTACCTCAGACAGATTGACTGAATTCTGTACAGCGCATCCAATGTTGTTTTTGTTTTACCAACTCATAAAAAATAACGCGTATGGCTCTTTTACAGACTCGTAAAAACGCCTCTCAGAAATAGGCCCTGGTTGCTATGTGACCATCTGCTAGATATAACTATTTACACTGCCAGGCTGTTACTGGTGTTTTTAATAGTACTGCCAGACACTAAAACACCATCAGACTCTGCTGATACACCGCTGATTGACAATGTCTTTATCAGACAAATGTGAGGACTGGTTATTCTCCTGTCTCAACAGGATAAACCAAGATTAAGTCTATGTCTTTATGGATACGCAGTTTAATGATGAACTAGTATTTTTCCTGTGTTAACATAACTACAAATTATTCTGAACATATTGGTAATAACTTTTGTATTCAGATGGTTGGCCGTGGTTCATACTGTAGTTCAATTCTTTGCGAATAAATAACTTAAAATTTAAAATTAAATATATCATGCATGTTCAAATAACACTCTTATTTAGCAAAAAAACATGGGCCGTTACAACATTGCTCACTCTTCCAGACCTACTCGTCAGCCTCGTAATGGCATTTCCCTTGCTGTTTCCTGATCCAATGAAATTGCATGTCATTTTACAGGCCTTATTCAATAGAGAAATGAAGATGACATCACCATGCAATTCTGGATGTATTTCTGGTGTGTGTGCGTGTGTGAGAGAGAGAGAGAGAGACAGACAGACGGATCAAATGCAAATTTGTCTTAGTTGAGGAGAGTTACAGTCAGTGAGATGAGCACATGTAATCAGTTTCTGCCTCTGTGCTGCAAAACTGTTCCTGGCCTGATGATGTGTTCCTGTTGTGTGTGTGTGTGTGTGTGTTTGTGTGTGTATGTGTAAACAGGAGAGCATTTATACACAATTCAGGAGTTTCTCTTACCTATGCGCTAAAGGCTATATGACCACTGTGGCCTTAAGTAAAATGATGGCAATTCAGTTATTAAAAGCAACAAATTGTTTTCTTTTTATTGCACATTAGTCTAAATGAACTTCTGTAACAATCTCTAATAGTATGAGTTTAAATAATGTAATTTCTATCCAATCCACTCTAAAAATGCTAAAAATGAAAAAATGTTTAGTTCAAGATTGTCTAGTTCAGCCTGTATGGGGAGTCTGGCTGTGCTTTAAAATGGTTGATTTATGAATTTGAACTGTGGTTGAGTGCCAGGAGACTCCTGAAATGGAGGATGATCTTTGTGCGAATGGACATTTATTTAACAGAGTTTGTCTGAGGAAATCCAAGCAGACAAGGCATTCGTCTCTGTCAGATCATAACAACATAGGAAATAGCCTGAGATGGTTCGCTGAATTGCCATGAAAAAACTTGCGAATACGATAACCATCTCAGAGCATTAGGAACGCTGGAGGAGATGTCTCACACTTACTCAATTATACCCGTTATGCGCTTGGTTCTCTGCTACCATTAGCAAGACACAAAAGAACTCCACCCTCGCCAGCCTCTACTTGACCTTTTTAAATATTTTTGTTGATTCTCAACATGGCTTTATATGAATTCTTGAACGCATGACGCACAGTTTTTTTTGTTTGTTTTTTAAATTTTTAAAAAAATTTTTTTGCTTTTACTCCTTATTTAGTCGTGGGTAATTCCCTCATAGTTCTATTCTCGCACTAGCCAGGGAGGGCGTGGGCTACCGCGCGTTTCCTCCACTACAGATGGAGTCGCCGAACTGTTCTTTTCGAACTTCAGCTGATGCTTTTCCGAAAAGCCGTAAAGCGCGCGGTGGTTCACGCTTTGATCCTATCAGTAATCTAGCGCCCTTGACCAACCGGTGGGAGTCGCTACTGCAGCGACAGGGAGACGATCTCCTCCCGGTTTCCCCCCCGCGATCACCGCGAGTAATGTCTGTGTTTTACGTTATGCCACCCAAGCGCCGAAATATACGACCTTTTAATCAATATCCTCACTGAGAGCGCGTTTTTAATTCTTTGAATTATTGTGGTTAATATGGTCAGCAATAAAAAAACAAACAAACAAACAAAAAAACCCTTTATTTTGCGAATGTTGGATTTTGACCACATAGCCCTAAGTTGTAGTCATTTATGAGATGTAATTAACAATTTTTTTAAAGTCTCTGGTAAAATTCGCATGTGTTATTTATAGTTCACATTCCCCACCAATAAATAAATTAAATAAAAGTAAAATAAAAAAATAAAATAAAAATCTCTGGGTGTCAGGACCACCTGCACTGCTTTAAGAATATGGACTTACTCCTGGTTTGTAACAATAAACATGCTTCCCAGTGAAACCAGCTTATGACTTCATTCTGGGTGTGAGGATTTTGACATTCAGTCAAATCATTTTGAGCATTTTATGATCTCAGTTTTAAGACATATGTCTGACGCCACGACCACGCAGAAGTCAGAGAGTGTCATATTTAAAAGCCGAGAGGCATTACAGCAACACACCTGTCTGAGATGTAAACTGTGTGTCAGTGTAATGGTAGATGATTGCACTGTTTTACTATTTCTAGCAACGGTCCATTTCATTTGACCTCAGCACAGAAAGTATGTTTTAACATATTGGGTGAAAACATGCTAGGACAGCGCTGAACCTGTGTTATGGGTCCATTCTCCTTTTACCGCACAGGTGAAGCATGTGTGCATTGAGTATGTTTTATGGTCCTTGTTCAGACACCTTTATAACGCATTACGTCAACATACAGCTGCTCGTTCCGAGGGGTGGGAGCCATGACACTTCACTGTCAGTGTTTGCAGAGTCTTGGTGTCACATTTGTGACAGTTTAGCGAGGTGGATACGAGTGGTAAACAGCCTCCCAGATAATTGCTCTGGTTTTGCCCTGTTTTGATGTGAGGAGAAAGAAAACCACGATCATGTAACCCACTCAGCAAACAACTACGACCCCGTGGCATGAGTTGGACTTTGTTTACATAATCCTTACAGTGTGGTGGGGGGGGGGGGGGGGGGGGGGGGGGGTGGCAGAAGTAAGGTGATGCAAAAGTCTTTTGTTTGTTTGTCTGTTTGTTTTTTGACAGTTTGAAACATGGTAATATCCAAAGATGAGATGACCAGATTTAAACATTTCATCAACAATAAATCCCTCATTGAGTGTCCCACTGCCTGTGTGACAAATTCATATCTAGCGGGGCATCACGCGGGAACAGGCGAGCATCAGATGGCGCTTTAAATGGGGGGGGGGGGGGGGGGGTCTGATAACTCAGCTGTCAGAGGGGCTTGGGAGAGCCTTCTTTAATCATCTCAGCTGCTAACAGCTCCCAGTCACTGAGAGCATTGGTTAAATATAGCCCCAGCACTACTCCACAGCACAGCACTTCAGTTCTGGAACAAAAGGGAGTCTTAACGGATCTCTGCTGCTCTCTCTCTCCCTCTCTCCCTCTCTCTCTCCCTCTCTATCTCCGTGTGTCATTCAAGACATCTGGAGTGGTGGAAGAAGTCCACTTCCCATATGAAAGTGTTGGGAGAACAGCTCTGACCACCTCCTCCAGCCTATTGGTCTGTCTCTCTCTCTCTCTCTGTCTATCTGTCTCTCTGTCTGTCTGTCTGTCTCTCTCTCTCTCTCTCTCTCTTGCTCTCACCCTCTCCCTTAACCTCTCAGCGTGTACACGTCTGGCTGTTGGCTCCAACTCTGTGAAGAGGACACAGCTCAGTCTTTGCGGTCTGTACAACTTCTGTGACCTTACAGCAGGGGGGGAGAGGAGAGGAAAAAAAGGGAGAAAAGGAAAGAGGTGGAAGAGGAGTAGGAGACGGTTCATTTGCGACGGTGTCTAGTCTTCAGATGTAAAGCTGAGGCACAGATCATTGACAAAGGCCACTTCAGTGACGTATTTTTCATCTTTTATTTTTTTTTTTTCCGGAATCTCTCGAATACTCTTGCACCTGTGACCTGCGACCTGTGACCTGTAATTGGGGAAGCCTCTCAACAGGTAAGGGATTTTTTTTTTATCATCTAAGTTTATCCTAACACGACGTATATTTTATTCTGTTGATAAAACAGGGAATACATGTTTACAGCTTTAGCACATTCTCACACACTATCATCACACTGTGGTGAGGGCTGACAGGTGTGTAATCTTGTGAGATAGATATCAAAATATAAATATATTACACTGACATTACATTGCTGTTACACAAAAGGATTCTTTTCATTGTGCGGCTTATTTAAAGATCGTTACTTAACATTGATGTAGCTTTTACCATTTGATTTAAAAATCGAAATGGTTTTCAGCTCCGCTTAAGGCACACTAAGTTCTGCTTAATTTGTCAGGTCTTAGTCATTCCCACAAAACAAGTGATCTGTTCACTGTACTGGTGTGAGGACTTGATTCATACCCATGGGAAGAGTGTCCAGTTAAGTGTAGTGTGTTTGTGCATGTGTGGTGAGTCATGTATAGATGAGTGTGTGTGAGAGACATTCTGAGAATGTGAGACTATGAGTGAGAGAGAGAGAGAGAGAGAGAGAGAGAGAGAGAGAGAGAGAGAGAGAGCAGTGGTGCAATAGTTCAAGTTTTCTGCTTGAGTTCACCTTAATGCTCCTTTCAGGAAATGGTTCATTAGAATGCATTTATTGATTACATCTCTGAATGAAGGTCATACATTTACTCCGTCTCCTGAGGGTTAACTCACGAAAGAATGTTAACAGTGGGCAAACGTACAACACTTGGATATGAGTATAAGTGATGAAGCAATGCTGTCACAAGTTAAGACTTTTTTTTTTTTTGCTGTTCAGCGTTCTCTCTGGGCTGAGAACATTCCGGGTTGTGGTGAGATAGATGGTGATGGTGATGGGTGGGTGTGCGTGCGTGTGTGTGTGTGTGTATGTGTGTGTATGTGTGTGTGTGTGTGAGTGTGTTCCAGTCTGTAGCATAAGTAAGCCAGCCACATTACTCTCTCGTCAAAGATTTGAACCCCCCCCCCCCCCCAAAAAAAAAAACAGTTAAGCTGCAAATGCCTGTGTTTATATTTAAGAACGATGAAAAATGATGCGAAAAGGTTAGGGTTAATCGCAGAGTTTTCCATAAAAACGCCTGACAAATACATGCTGGTTTTACACATGATAAAATATCACTTCAGCATTAGTGAAATAGCTGTGGTCCAAACAATCTGTGAGAATTTTGAACAGCTAACACAGTATCGGTGTTGGATATATTTTTTTTAAGAACTTGACTACAATCCTTGTGTTATTGTGCTTCCTCAGTTAAGACCAGGGAATCAGTTAGGTAACGTTTGATGGGTATGTGACAACTTTTTTTATGTTGTTCCCACTGACTGACTGTGTGATCTGTATGAACTGAAAGACACTTTGAGACATTGTTCTGAATCTGCATCCAGCGTGGGCATAAAACATGTTGTCATAAGGTCCTTGATAAACATTGCATGAGCATATGGATACAAATCAATATTCACTTTGAACTTAAGCATGACTCACCCATGTCTGTAATCATGTTCCATAGTGGACTTCTGCAAGAAACTGTTCAGTCAAAATGACTTTGTGTGTCAATATCAAAGACTTTCCTTTGTGATCGTAATAACAAAATGTTTTCGAGATTTATAGCCCGTTGGGTGTGGATGGGAAAGTGGGAACATTTGAAAGATTTGAATTTTGCTATAAATTCTTAAAAAAAAAAGAGCTTTGAAATAGTTTTGTGCTTTGAACATAACAGACAGCTTGCAAGTTAACAGAAATTCAAAGCTTAATAGTTGTTTGCTTGAATTTCCATTCGTTTTTTTTTTTTTTTGTACTATTTTACCAGCGATCCAGTGACTTCCATGTATTGAAGTAAATAAGTTGTCTTCTTCAGTGTACTGTCTCAAATGACTTTCAAGCCTAATGTTTACATTCTGGGAAACATGATTATGCCTCTAGTCTATAACTCAAAACAGACACACAAACAAACAAACAAACAAGCAAACAAACAACCAAAACCGTTGGCCACTGTAAATGCTTTGCTCTGGTATGCACGGTGAGTGATTTGCTGAGCATTTCCTTTTAAATCATGTTCTGAAGTTGGTGTCTGTGTCACCTCTTAGCTAACGGCCAAATGTTAAGTGATAAGACATGAGCTATGAGCTCACGCTCCTAATACAGTTCAGCAATCTCACAGTGAGAGAATTAGCAGGACCCCCCCCCCCCCCCCTTCACTTCACTCTACCCTTGTCGCTATGACAACAAAACACTGACTGGAAAGACCTTTATTTGTGGTTTGTTTGGTTTGTTTGTTTGTTTTGTTTTTTTTTTTTTTTTTCTCCCCAGACACAATAACGTCACAAGCGACAACTCAAAATATCACGCCAGTGCTCGGCCAACTTTCTCTCGGACGCGCGAGGCGGTCGCTCCGCGCCTTGCTCGAATGACCCGTCTAACAATCGAAATACTTAATTACGCCTTGGAAGGGTGAAGTGTCAGAAACTCAGCGACAATACGAGCTGAGTATTAGCAGTACGACCGCTTGAAAAAATGCGTGCCGTGATTCGCCGGCCATCTGTCGGGGCTTAAAACGGAGCAGTGTTAGCTGAGGCCAGCCTCTCCCACCGTGAAAGGGTGTGTCTTTGAAAAGGACCGTAACCGTGGGATGCTGTGTTAACATTAGACCAAAGGAACTGAGGTTTGAGCCTGTGGCTGAATCCTCTCCCTGCTTCCGCCCACACGCCAGTGGAAATACTAGAACAATCCATTAACAGCTGGAAGACTGCGCACAAAATGCAGTGTTAATGGGCACTTTTAGCACAAGTACATGTTCCTTTTCTGTATATCGGGTTGCACAATTACTCAATGGATGTGTTGCTATCGCACATTCATAGATATGTGAAAACCCGGGGACAAAGCAAAACTTTGACCTACTGACAATGAACACCGCTAATGGCATTTCCGTTACTTCATAACTGACCACTCGGCTGCCAACACTAACAGGACGTGATCTGTAAGGACTTAATGGCTGTTGTTGTACCTGTGACATTTTAGAAGGCCACTGTACAAGAGCATATCACCCGGGTGGCTGTACGTAGCACGGACGAACGAAGTGTTACCCTGTGTGTGGAGAAAGTCTACCATAAAAGACAAAGGAATGACAGTCAGCAGTAATCTCTCTCTCTCTCTCTCTCTTTCTCTCTTATCCCAGTTTACTTTATGAGGGAAGTGACCTCATCTCCAGCCCAGCAGAAAGGCATTTGAGACCAGGCTGCCGGAGAAGTACATCTGGTCTGTGATGTCACTTTTCTTGACTGGTTGCCACAGATTTGGCCTGTTGAACAGATATTTCGCCGTGATAAAAACCAGGCTTATCAGTCCCACTCGCTTACACTCACTCAGCACAAGGCCGTGAGTTCAAACCTTTTATAAGAGCCGTAAAAGGCCATTTAAAGATGAAAGAAATCAACAGTTCACCATTCATTTCCATTTCTCAAGATAAAATGACTTTTTTATTGTAATGCAGACAAAATACAGACTATGATTATGAGTGCAGACAAAAGCTGGGAGGTCGAAAATGGGGACGAAAAGAGCGCTGCGACTTGAACCCTCACCTAAAATCTCATCCCGGTATCAGGTTGTGTATGGCTCTAAACCGATCTGGACTTTACGATTTCTATTTTTGCATCGCGGTCTCTCATCTAGGCCTTCAGGCTAACCCTGTAAGGTGTTCAGTAATCGGGTCACGTTTTACGTGACGGGTTCAAATAAACGTTTAGACTCAACCCAGCGCTTTGTACGCCCTAAACGACGCTTCTTTCACTGCATATGGAGGAAAAAAAAAATACGTTTATGGACTCACCTTCAAGGTTTTGGACCGTTTCAAAGACCCAAGCTGAGGAGGGTGTGCTTTATCAAAAGCTCCCCCTTGACATTCCAAACCCTCTTTTATAACGCGAACATGGAACCATTCTATGTGTCAGTTGACATCCATGACTTTCTGTCAGGGAGAACGCGGGGAACGAGGCCGAATGGTGATAACAGTAAAGACGGGGGTCACGCACGCGGGAGTAAGAGTTGATTGGTCTTGATATAGTGCTAATAAGGCTGACATATTTACGAGGGGAATGCCTGAGATCGTAACGCGGCCTCACAAGTGATATTTCAAGCCGCGTCTAAGTGCGTCATTACTGGCTACATACATGCTGTATATTAATAGTGACACTGAAACACTGAAAGGACCAGCGCTTACATTATGATGTCATTCCAAAAATCGTTGGAATGTTTTATGTAGGCAGCGACACAGTGTATCTTCTCTTTCAACGACAAGACTGTTTTGCACTTGCGTCAATAAGGGGCTTTATTTGCTGGAACAGCAGAAGAGTTTTTTTCTCTCTCTGTCTCTTTTCTTTTTTTTTTTCTTTTTTTTTTGCATATACCAGGACTCAAGGTGCTTCTCTGGAAAAGCTGGACGCTACATTTTGGATTGAGGGTTCAAATCCTGGCTGTGCCACATTTGCATCTGTGGCTGGAATGGCACGGAGCTAATTGTGTATCTGCAGGAGGGATTTTTTGTGGTAAAATATAGCTAATAGTTGTGAGGAGAATGACGTTAATAGTAATTGTCTTTACTGCTGGACAAAAGTGTGCGATTCATAGCCTACATTCTACACTGGACAGCTTGCGCTGTTCATGACTCAAGTAGCTTTCTTGTTTGAGATTTCAGATGAAAGACCAAACTGGAGGAAAATGCAGGGAGTATATAAATAAATAAATAAATAAATACATACATATGTTTTTTTAACAAAACATGCATATACTTAAGTATACATATATATTGAATAAAAAAAACCTAATTACCCTTTTCACTTAGGTCATAACAAGTAAGAGCCATTAAAAATCATAGGACTGAGAAAAGGTCTAGCTAAAATACGAAATACTCTAACCCACACTTTTGTTTTGACTTACTCAGCTGGTGATTTACCCTGCCATTCCCCTCTGACCCCTGCCCTGACTGGTCAGAGGTCAGAGAGGTTGTCTGGAGACTGACTGTAGGTATTTCAAGAGGAAAAAAAAAAAAAACCCTCTACGAGCGCTGTCTTTTTCAAAGGAGTGAATTTACACACCACAGAAAGTACTGACGCTCTGACCCTGTCATGAACTGTGTATTTCTGTAACACAAGTAAGGCACTGAAGACAGTATCTGCAAGAGACTGAATTTAATACACTGTAGCTAATCAGGCACCAGACACAACCGTGACCAAAACGCCGCGTCATTGGCCAAAACAATCACGCCTCCACCTTTTAGTCTCATTACACAGTCTGTGAATGACGGTGAAGTAGCCACGCTTTCTGTATTTACATTGTCGATGCTTGCGTACACACCCGGTGACATGAGACAGGCATGTTCGTATGTCTTGCCAACACAAGGCGTCATCGCCAGGAATTTCCAGTCGACCGCCGCGCTCATCTATACCTGAAAGGTTTGGTCTTTGACCCTTCAAGCTATATTTTAGTGGTCAAAAACAAGAGGAAGACTAAAAACCGCTGGAGGAGGTTTTGGCCAAAGGGACTTAAGAATGTGAGACTCTCCACTACTGCCCTTATTTAGTAATGTTCCTCCTCTCTCTGTAGTGCCAAATCAGATTCTCTTTTCAAAGCCTTTTCTCTCCCCCCAGGGCTTCAGAATCACATGGAGGGGTTCAGGGGCAGTGTTTTGGACAGCTGCCACCACCTGTCACTGTTTTACTGCAGCATGCAAGACAAACCTGAGACGCAAACTCGCAGACTAAGGATTAAAGAGAGAAAGAAAGAAAGAAAGAAAGAAGGAGAGAGAGAGAGAAAAAAAATATATATATACATATATCAAATATGAATATACACGTATCAAATATGAATGCTTGTCTTCATCAGTTCCCAAATTCTACAGTGCGCAGGCGACTGTATAGTTTACAAAAACTGTCAGACTAAAGTGTGGTAAAAGGCCTTTGAAAATGAACTGATGGAGAGCGAGAGAGAGAGAGAGAGAGTGAGGAATACCGGAATGAACGGGACGCGGATCGCAAATCATATTAAATACGCTCTTTTCCTTTCCCGATGGCCCTGGTGCCGAATCTGTCCTGCATACGGGATAGAGGCAGGTGGATGCTTACGCCAAGAGAAAACAGCACTCCCATTGACCTCTGTCTGTTTATATTCCATATCAATTATTGCAACAATCCTTGGCTGTTAAAGAAGAAGTCTTTGTGTTGCCAATTCAGCAGCACTGTCATGCCAACGAGGAATGTGTGTATGCAAGCGAACTGTTAATATCCAACATCACAAAGCTATATATAAACGTGCCCTAGCGTATTTGTGTTGTGCTCTATACCCTTTGGAAATTTGGTGCTAACATGCGGGCCGGGGTGGGGTGTGTGTGTGTTTGTGTTTGTGTTTGTATTTGGGGGAGGTGGGGGGGGGGGGGGGGGGGGGGGGTTGGGTAGGGTGGGGGTAGAAGAGTGTGCTAATTATCAAGAGGGCAGCAAGTATGCACGGTTCTGTAAAACTGACCTCTGGCAAAGTGAGATTATTAACCCCATGGCTGAGATGGATAGGTGTATTTGAGACCTACAGCTGTGGAGTAAAATTAAAGCATTGGCATTTGTTGCAATGCTGAGAGCTGATAAAGTGATAGCCCTCACTGTTTCCCTTGTGGATGTCTGCGCACACTATAAATACTCGTTTTTCAGCGGCAAACAGCTGTGCATGTTGCTTTGGGTTCTTCCCAGCTTTAGGGTGAAGGCCTCTGCCCCCCAGCCCCATCCCCATCCCCATCCCCCCCCCCCCCCACCCCACGGCCCCCAAAGCCCCACCCACCCCTGATTTGCTCGCCTGTGTATCTATGACTAGCGTCCGTGTAGGTATCAGTCATGTTTCGCAGCTGCCCCAACCACGTTCAGCGCTAGACTGACACTAAAAAACGCTTATATAAATACTTGCACTGTTTCAGGATGCTAATCTCTTACGCTATCCGCTAAGTTCTTGGTGGTAATAAGTCAAGTCTGATTTGAATGACAAGGATGTCGCTGGACGAATTCACTGTATCTATTCGGGGACTTTGTTGCGGGGTAGTTTGGACACGTAAGATCAGTAGGATCAATGATTTAATGTTTTGTTGTGTTTACAAGTCATGTTTACCCAGTGAATGTTACTCAAGAAATCATGTGTCTGGGATTGTTTTCCTAGCATAAAGTTCATAAAATCCTGTCTGCTGAATAATGTTGCCGTTTTTAACCAACCATCGTTTGAGATCCCTCTTTTGTGTGTGTGTGTGTGTGTGTGTGTGTGTGTGTAAACAACCCATTGGTGTACTTCACTCTGTGCGCAGGGCCTGGAATTTAGGAACAAATAAAAGTGTCATTTGAAAGTGAGAAGCGTTCTGTAGTCATACCCACAGGAGCGCTAGGCTGTTCCCCCATAACAGCTATTAATAACCCAAACCCTAAAGTGGCTGCTACCATTCGGCTGCCAGGATTTTCCCTCTCTGACTCACGCGCTGGTTTCGTCAGAGGTCCAATAGAAAAGGCATGAGGAACGCTGGCGTCGGTTCTCTTTTAAGGAGCCCGACGACCTCCCCGCTCCCGGGACTCTGTCGGCATCGTGACACTCTACACTGTCATTTCATCACTTCTTCACAGTGACATGAAATACATGTTTATCTCAATCTAAATGCTCTTAATTATAAGAGCAGTCTTTCTGAGCAACGTGCTCGGGCACAAGCTCCGCTATGTCCTCGTGCTTCCAACATAGTGCTCTTTCCCCCCTCTCTCTCTGTCTCTCTCTCTGTCTCTCTCTCTCTCTCTGTCAAACTCATGAATTCTCTCTACTATCTCTTCTGACCTTAACGCAGAGAACCATTAGTCAAAATGTGCCATTACAAGCAGACTTCAGATCAGTGTCCAAAGAAGGCAGTATATCGCTCTTTCAGGTGTGATGCAGTGGAAAGCATGAATCTGGCTTCACTTTGACAGTGGAAACAATGCCTCACATTCCTTGTTGAAATGTTGGGACTCAAGTCATACTTGGCACAGTTCAGTTATAGCTCTCAACATTCGAGTGCTGCCATAACACGCGCAAACTGCAAGATAGACTCCGAATCCAGCCTGCGCAATAAAGCCAGAACTACATTCAGACTCTGTGTGTGTGTGTGTGTGTGTGTTCGTGTGTGTGCACGCGCGCACATGCGCGTGTGTGTCTCACAGACTTCCACCAAAATCGTATTCCATCTTAACGCATTCCAGCCATTTAAAGAAATATTTGCACGTCCATAAATAATCAAACCTTGGAATTACAAGAGGTAAACAGATGATACTTGCATAGTCTTGAGTTATCTTACCGTTGAGCGGAGCACAAGTATTACTTCAGAACTGCACAAATATTAGTGTAATTATAAATTAAGTCCCAAAAGCACTACAGCAGGATCTATTCATCAACTGCTCTGAGCAATTTTGGAGCCTCTCGGATCTTTGTTTTTTTTTTTTTTCGGGTTCAGATCATACCGAAAATCTTGTTTTTATTGGGAGTTAAGATGAATACACTTGCCGTTCGGAGGTTTTGAGTGCTGAGACTTTCTCAGCTCCAGATGGTGTATAAAGTCCTCATGAGAGTGTGGTCGATGCTCGGGGCGGCTGTTCAGTCACACGCCTAATCAGAGGGAGAACAGGAGGCTCGTTTGGGGAAGGGAGACGGTAGATGCTTGAGTCAGGGGTCAGGGGTCGTGTGAGATCACTCGGGGAGGAACAGTAGATATGCAATTGATGAAAAATGCTGATGTCATACTGGAGCATGGCGGAGATTACATAAAGCCTCAATCCATCTCTGTCAGAGTGTATGGTTCTCACTGTTCACTGCATGAGCCTCAGCAAGGGAAATCCCCCCCCCCTGCGCAAATCCCCAACATTGCCATGGGAAATACAGCCCAGCAAAAAAGATTTACTGTCCGGGAACGTTTTGGGAAAACAAATTAGACACAGGGGTTCAGTATGCAAGCTCTATGTTATCTGATGTTATCATTTGGCTTACCTCATCCATCTGCGTTCAAACCTCTGCCCACAGACCTGCCCACAGACATGGTGTTTGATTCCTCACATAGAGAAATGTTGAGAAGTGGTTTACAGTTGGACAGTTTATGCACAGTTTGCATCATGCGCTATGAAAGATAGATCTGCGTGAGCTTTGGCAAGTGGTCAACTGTATGTCATAATATGCTGATGAAGGATTTGTCATGAAACTCTAACCTCTTCTGGCTTAAGACATTATTGATTTTGTTCATTTTTTTTTAGAATATATAAATATTTAAGAAAATACAGGAATGAGTGCTGAATATGGAACATCCATCTAACAGAGAGAGAGAGAGAGTGATTTGAGCAACAAGCTAGGTTTAGATATGTTCGAATAGTGTGTAAACCAAAAAATGCTGATACAAGAAATTGAGTAGGGAGGTAAAGAGTGATGCAATAATTAACATTAAAAATGTAGCTCTACCCTGACCCCTCTCTCAAAGAACCACCCCTAAATAAATAAGTTCAGTGCGTCAGTACTCCTCAGTCACTTCACTGACGGTGTAATTTATGGATTTGTTGAGCAGAAGGTCACCTGAAGAGGTCAGCGCAGTCTTCTGGTTGTTGACTAACCCTCTCAAATGACCTAAACACATTTTAGTGTGATGCAACAATATGAAATATTTCACCTCCATAACCTCATATCTTGACACGCGACTTAACATGTTGAACCGAAAGGTCATTCACAACCGCTTTAATCAAAACAACACACCGCCCCAAACCGAGAACACAGCTAACGTTGTTATTACTGACCGATAAGCAGCGTCACATTTCAGTTCTGTGCAGTTTAGTGGCTTTTTTTTTTTTAAGAGTACTCTCGCCTGTCCTCTTCGTCTTTTCACTCGTCGCCATTGCCTTGCCGTCCCTGTCTCCCAGGTGAGAATGAGGTCCAGGACGAGTGTCATGGAGGGCCCCGAGAGCGGGAAACTAGTGGTCAAACAGCCCGTCAAGAGCTTCCACAAAGAGGAGCAGGGGAGCGGCCAGGAGATCATGAAGAGGAGAACGAAGGTTCAGCAGGAGAAAGAAAGCAAGGACACAAACGTCACGTCTGCGACCGTGAAAAGGCCGCAAAAGGATGCAAACGTTGGCGGCTCTGGGACCGTTAAAAGGCCCCAAAAGCCGGCGGAGAGTGGCAAGAAAAAGGCCAGATTAACGGACCTCTCCCAAGAGGATCTTCTCCGTCTGCTGGGAGTGATGGAAGGAGAGGTTCAGGTAAGAGCCGCTTTACTGCTGGGATTTGCTTTTTTCTTTTTTTTTAACGTGTTCATCGAACGCAGGTGTTTGGGCTAAGTGCCATTTAGTTGGTAATGCCAGTATTTGGATTGAGAAGTCTCAGTGAACGGAACATTCACACTTCACTTTTGTACGGGTTCCGGGGCTTGGTCCTCCCTCAAGACCTGAAAGCTGAGCCACTGTTTATTAATTTTTTGAAGGAACACAGTTTATTGATGGCCTACAGGAATTGCTTGTGCTAGTGATACTCCCTCTGTGTCAGTCTGTATGGCCGTATCTTTAAATGAACTTAAATCAAAGCCGGTATATCTTTCAACACTGATGTGACATGGCTGTTCATTTGCTTTCGAAAGTCAAGGGCAGATGAACCCTGACAATAGGAAAGTGAAACTGCAACAAAAGGCACAGCCACTAGATGGCAGTGCTTCTTGTGGCAGATGTCCACACACCTAATGCTGCTGACTTTACTGGTCCTGAATCTCATACCTTCTGGTATTCCTGTCTAAGCAGGATGCAAGACAGACTACCCAGAGACTCAGAGGGCAACATAAGAAATAACTGGCATCTCTAAATTTGTTTCATTATCTCTAATGCACTAAAATAACAAACTATTAAAGATTAAAAAAACTGATGATCAAAATTCGAACACATTCCAGGTGCTGGACGTTCGGATACAGAACCAACAAATGTTTCAATACTAGCTTACTTTGGAACCTAACTGCCTCCTGACATGTTAAAGACTACAGCTCCCCCTTGTGGTGTAAATTTAGAACACAACAAGTACAGTGCATGAAAAACAGGGGTGGTAAAAGTATTCAGATAGGCCTGTTATACTTCAGTTTGCTTGCACTATTTGCATGTTTATACACTACACTAAACGCTGAAATCAACGAAATTGTTGTATATTTCATTTTAATGGTGAGCGAGCAATGACCAATGAATGCACTATGAATTAAGGGGAAACCGATAACTTCTAGTTATCTCAACGTATTGTATACACACATAGTTTACCCTCTCGGAAAATTTCCACTCTTAAACATTTCGCGCTAGACCGGCTTGCAGCAAGCTGTCGGTAACTACACCGCTTTGATATTCGCCAGCTGATGCAATCACACTGGCGATGATCAGTACATGCCAATTCAGGAACTGCAGCTAGGCTTATTAGCTTAGCACATGGATGCACATGATCTCACACCTGTTTGTGTGCATCTGCATCAGACAGGTCCAACCGCAGCGATGCTTATAATACCTTGTAAATGTTGGTATTCCCACACGCATTCAGTTGGCTACCACTTGTAACAAAAAATAAAGCCAATGGCTAATGACTGACCGTGGAGAATGCAAAAAGATAGGACAGTTGTAAATAGCAGTGTATCGGAGTAAAAAGTATGTAATTTCTTTATAGATGCAATCGGGTGGAAAGTGAAAGTTGCTCATATTGTGGAGACTCGGAGTACAAATCCGCCTTTATACTACTTGAGTACAGTAACGACATACTTTAATTTCTTTACTTACCCCTAGTGAAATATCACAGTTCACTGACCGCCCACTGAGACAGCACGTGGACACCTCTCTGTCTTTTTTTTCCTCACAAGAGTTTTCCAACCAGAATCTTTTTTTAAAAAATGTTTTATTTATGACTTTTTAATGGAAACATTTTAACAATCCACCCACACAAACAAAAAAGAAGAACAATCATTCCCCTCCCAACCACATTCAACCCTTGTATGGCGCATTAAGGACCACAAAACAAGGAGTATAAAGATTATTATTATTATTATTTTTTAAGGGCAACTAAATTAATAGATGAATAGTTTGTTTTAACATTAAGGGAGTGTCAGACATACCAATATCAAGAAAAGAAGGGGGGAGGGGGGCAACCCGAGGTAGGTAATGGGACCTAGTGCTCTGTAAGAATAACTGAACCACACAGAACATGCATTTACAGTGAAACAGACAGAAGAAAAAATAATTCTGGCATTTCTTCTAAGAAAAAGACAGGCTCTTATGGGCTTCCTGTAGACTGTACTTATATCCAGTCATTCAGACATAAAGGGCCTGGCTTTACCTATATCCAGTCATTCAGGCATAAAGGCCTGGCTTTACCTACATTCAGTCATTCAGAGATAAAGGCCTGGCTGTATATGGCTTTTGGTGAAGATAGGGCAGACACATCTACATATAAACATTATGCCAATTAAAACACATTACACATCTGCATAAGAGACACAGCTCTTGGGCCCTCTTGACAAAACTAAATATCACTCACCCCCACCCTGATAACTATTGTCTAAAGAGAAATAGATAAATAAATGAAAATAAATAAGAAGATAGATGAAGCATGAGGGAATTAGACAGATAAGCTCTTTGCAAATTCCATAAAGGGAAGCCATGTGGTCTTACATTTTTCGTCAGACTTCCCTCTGCTATATCTAAGTTTTTCTACAGGAATTAGGGAGAGCACCCCTCCTTGACCCAGTGTGTTGAAATGAGGGGGGCTTTTTTGACTTCCAATGTAGTAAAATGAGATGTTGAGCTATGAGTGAGGCAAATGCTATAGCGTTAGACTGGGATGTAGTCAAACTGCAATTATTTGTCACATATGAAAGAGAAAGCCTCAAATATACGACTCCAAAATATATTCACAGTTGGGCAAGTCCAAAACATGTGACCCAGTGTTGTTGCTGGGCTCTGGGTGGCACCTCAAATAGCTTGGATCAGTACTGGGATGTAATTTGGATAGTCTTTCATTAGAGAGGTGTAAATGGTGTAATGTTTTGAATTGTATAAGAAAGTGTCTTAAACAGAATGAAAAAAGTGTGGATACACTCCAGACTGCCCTGCCAAGATTCTTCTGGGAGCTCAAGGTTTCAATCCTTTTCCCAGGCTGTTGTTGTTTTGACCAGGGAAGGTAAACCATTTGTCATGAATAACAGCGTATATTGAAGAAACACTACCCCTCGCATATGGATGTTGAACCAAAAACGTGTCTATCATGTCTCTTGGCGGTAACTGGGGAAAAGGATAGAGTCCTCTTGCAAAGCTGCGAGCCTGTAGGTATCTGAAGAAGCGGGACTTTGGTATATGGTAATCATTTTGCAGTGTCTCAAACGTGGCAAATGTGTTATCTAGAAACAAATCTGTATAAAAAGATCAGATCATTGTTGTGCTATATTCGGAATACCAGCCAGAATCTTTCTGGGAAACCCCATAAATCCCTACATTGTGTATTTGTATCTTTAGGCACGGGAAGACATCATCCACATGCTGAAGTCAGAACGGACTCGACCGGAAACGTTGGAGGCTCACTACGGCTCTGCAGCTCCCATAAAGCCGCTGCTGGCCCTGCAGAGAGACAGCATGCTGACCGGCGGCCAGACCACTGGGGAAGATGTTTACGAAACACCCATGGCAGAGGTGAGGAGATGGGTATTGCGTAACACACTGGTGGTGAAGTTATGATGTATGAATCCAATGGCTGCAGCACAAATGTTTCATAGCTCTGAGACCGTTTTTTTTTTTTTTTTTTTTACCCTTTTAGCTTGACCGTCTTGAGGACAAGCACAGGGAGACTTACCGTCGCATGCTGGAACAGCTGCTCCTGGCTGAGAAATGCCACAGGCGTACTGTAACTGAGCTGGAGAGCGAAAAACGGAAACATGTCGACTTTATGAACAAAAGCGATGACTTCACCAACCTCCTGGAACAGGAGAGAGAGAGGTGAGAGAACGTGCAGAGTGCATAGGATTTTGCGTCTGTATGTGTGTCTACGTAACTCTTCATCTATGTGTTTGAGTGTTTTTCTCTGTTGTGGAGGTTGAGGGTCTATTATGTCACCCGCTGCGGATTTCTCTGTGATCATGCTGTAGCAGCTCCCTCTATAAGCATGAAACTATAGCACACAAAGGCCAAGGGACAATGAAACACTGAGCCAGAAGGAAGCTTCAAAGAGCACAGCCGTAGTGTGGAAGATGCCCGAGCAAGTGATGCTTTTAACGGTCCGAAAGAGCCAGAGTTAGGGGCCCCCAGAGCACTGCTGATGAGGACAAAGCAGAATCAGTGTTCTAAAGAATGATGAATGGATTCAGCTCAGTGAAAATGGCACAACATGCGGCCCTGTGATGAAACGGCTTTTCAGCTGACCTGATCTTGTACCGAAACATCATCCAAAGAACCATCACTGATCCATTGAGAGCTGGGAAACGGTTTATCATATACGTGGCATGTGCACATTTGCTCACGTTTGTTTTTCTCATATATCACAGAAAAAAAAACAACAACAACTGGCGTATCAGGTGTGATGATTTAGGTAGCTGACATATTTTTTTTTTTTGGTGTATCATTTCAAATATGTGTTTAACCAATTTTGTCATTGCAAAACAAGATAACAGGAATTCTCAGTGACTTGTAAAACCATGCCGCGATCGATGAAAAGCACGCATATCCCAGAAACCTGTGCACCCCTAGGCATCGCCTCTTCTCCAGCCTCAAAGGACAAACATGTCTGGGCAGAAGCAATGACATCACCAACATCCATCAGATAAGACCCCTACCAGGTGATCATTATCAAACTCCACTGTCTGCAACGCTATGGAGGTGGTCTATCAAGCCAAGAATGGCACCGATATTACACACATGGTTACAGACAGCTGGGTTTCCTCCAAACAAACATGCTTCTGAAAACCACAGGCCTCATGCCTCACTGAGCACTTTAGTGCAACGCCAAACCTACTTGGGCTGTTTTGACAGCGCTGTGCTCTGGTGTGGACATGGGTGCAATGAGCCTCGGACTCATTATAAGACATGCATTCTTTGAACTTGTCATCTAAGCGCAAACAAATCCGGAGGGAAAGAAATGCCTTTGATATATATTCAAAAATGGAAGTACCTACTTCAATAGATGCTCTCTGAACTCTAAGCTATTCGCCACAGCTAAAAACTGTTTGGAGCCTCTGTGTGATTCTGGATTGAAGGATTAGTGAATATATCCAATATATGTAGTTGCATTCATCAGCTCTTGCAAATCAGGAGGGCATGTAAGGTCTTAACTTCCAGCACAGATTTGTGTCATAAACTGTATGTTTGCCCATCACGCATATTAAAACGGCGATTAGCTCATACCAGAGACACCCACAGTACTTAATTATTTCTAGGGAAAAGGATTTGACATGGAGCCTTTTTAATTCAGTGTAAAGCTCCGAGACAGCTGCTTTTCAAATGTAGTAAAATTTCAATTACTTGCCTGTCTATACAGAGAGTCACAAGAATTGTCAAATTGGGTTCTATGTGCTTCTTTATACCGGCGTTTAAAGGTGACCCTTCAGAGCAGGTAATTGAAAAGATACCACAAGGAAATACATTTGTTGTCCACATGTGTCTAGTATGTGAAATATGCTCGCTACTTGCATATGTTGGCATAGAACATTCTAGATGTCTGGCTCTGTGAGTCAGGGAGCAGCCTGAGGTTTTATGGTCTGTTGGACATAGCGTGAAGATGATAGTCCATGAACTCACACATATTCACTAATTTCACCATTTAAAAGTGCTAGTCTGGACCAGGAACACACAGAATAATAAATGTGCATTTGGTTCCTGTTTTCAAATCTCACAGTATTGAGAGTTTTTTTTTTGCACACATGCTCAGCACTGTATTTGCCTTATTTCAAAGAGATTACTCTTTGAGCACTGTGGCGATGCAGTGGAAAAGATGCTAGCCCACCACTGGAAAAAAAACCTGATTTCATATAACAGTAGCAATGCTTCCAGCTTGGTGGGGCGTCCACACGAACATAGTCGGCGGCGTTCACGGGTGGGGATTGTCTCCCCATCGCTCCAGTCGCAGCACCCGTGGGTTGATGAGGGGTGCCACTTTTCCCGGGAAGCCATAACATGGGCGTTGTGGCTTTCTGGAAAAGTCCTCCATGGTCCGCTGTAAAGAAACAACTGGGGACTTCACGTGTCGCGGAGGAGACGCGTGGTAGCCTACGCCCTCCGGCATGGGCTTCATGGAAGCGACAGGGAATAGAAATATGAGGAAATTGGTCATGATTAAATTGGGAGAGAAGAGGGACAAAATACAAAAAAAAAGGCATTGTTTATCATTAGTTCTGGCAACATATTAAACTTACTCGCAATATCAGTGTATTTGAGACATAACAACCCTTTATAAGAACATCGCTGTCATTTTTTTTTGTCTTTTTTTAACATTCTATTTATATTCTGAATTCTATTTATCTTCTGAATTCCGTAAGTTCTATTTCCTCTGTTTGGAGGTTAAACGACATGGAACCACAGAAGACAATATTTGATATCCAGGTTAGTCTTTCCCTATTTCAGTCCTCTGGCCCATATCGTCCAGTCCTCTCCAAATGGTCTCACAGCTTCGTGTGATTACATTCCTCTCTGCTAGGGTAATCTGAAGTATGCAGCATAGGTGATGTCACGCCATCCCCAGAGCACCTGTGATTGGATCCTGGGATTTTAGGGGAAACATAGCACAGACAATAAGATGTATTGTTTTGGCATTTTATCTCTCTCACTCTCTCTCTCTCTCTCTCTCTCTCTCTCTCTCTCTCTCTCTCTCTCTCCCTCCCTCTCTTTCCTCCTCTCTCTATCTCTCTCTGTGAGGTCTGACTGGAACATTATACTCTTAATTTCCCTCAATTCCAGAGTCGCTGCAGCCTTCAGCATTTAGTGCCCCCCTCTCTGTATTCTTTAAATGAAGAATAAAAATACTTTCAAAGAGATTTATTTCGGGAATGACAAAGTAGTTAAGACTTCTGACTGGGACTCACAAGCAGCTGTCTAGCCAAGGCTCAGACATTAAAAAAAAAACAAAAAAAAAACCCTCTTTTAACAGCAAGACTATGAATAGTTTTGTTCATCGCTCATCACAGCATTTTTCTAAACGAACAATGTTTGTAGTGACCAGATCGCTGGATGAGTGCTACTTTTTCTCACACAGTAAACAGAAGCTAAATCGTGAAAACCTGAGGGTACATGAACTCTCACAATATGAGATAGTAACAACAGTTTAAGGAAGATCCATCAAGACAGGCTGCAGCGAGAAGACAGTAGTCTTGTTTAGATCTGAACGCTTTTCGTGTGTTTTTATTGTTTATTATGCAGGATAGTCTGCGTTGGGCCCAGATTAGACCAAGGTCATCCTGAACCGTATGACTCAGACTGAGAGTCAGGTCAACAGTGACATCACTCTCATGGCATCTCAGTCATTTGAGACATAGTATTCACTCATCCACAGCTGTTATGGCTATCCAGACATGCAAGAGAAACAAGCAGACAAAGAGTTACCTTTTATCTACATCTGTACTACTTTGCCCATTGCTCTCCAACCATGTGAGGAGCCTGTGCATTTGAACAGCCTTTTGACCAACAAAGAATGTGGTATTCATTAATATTTTAAAAGCAAGCTGCATTTTCTCTTCACTTTTCAGTAGATTTATTATTATGATAAAAATAAAGCATCTCTCTTCAATGGGTTGCAATTCAAACCCATTTGTGAAGGCATTCTAGCTAACTTGCATTAGTTTGGATAAAGTTTTTTTTTATATATATATATATAGGTAGATGATGTTCTGTTGATTCTACTTGCATTGCTGAAAGCTGGGCTTCAGCATACCAGAGAATTTGCCAAGCATTGTGGCATTGTTAACACAAAACAAAACTTTTCCCTTGCATTGTTGTCCCGTTTCTATGGCAACACTTGGCTGCAAGAGAGCAAAGAAACAACTGGGTCATGTTGAACGCCAGCCAAGGGTAGATTTAAAAGTCCTGTGTAAGGGTGTGTGTGTGTGTGTGTGTGTGTGTGTGTGTGTTTTAAATAGTTTTGGTGTATTGATCACAGGTGAGTCTGTCTCTGAAAACATCCTAGTTTCAGCCCTAGAGAAAAGTGAGAGGAACATGAAACAGATGAAGAAAGAGATCATGAAAAATCCGTTTCTCTTCCCCGGCTCAAGTCCCTCCCCCTTTGAGTCCAAACAAGGGCAGAGCAATCCCGTGCCTTATATGGGGGGATGATATCACCACTAGTGAAGCAATGCAGTGTAACACAACATTCACCTTTCATTGTTCATTGATGACATGTTTGGAATGTGACGGCTAATTCCAGGGAGACTAGGGGCCCTTGCCCGACCCTGTGAAAGTCTCATCAGCTTGGCTACTGTTAGGCACAGAGCACATTAGGCAAGGACCCACCTGGATGGCTTCTCTACTAGAGGGTGAGTTTGATACTATTCAGAGGCTGTAAAGTGAATGCAAACAGGGCAATCTAACAACAAAGGTCTTTGTTTGTAATATAGTGCAAAAGTATCCGTGAGTGTTCCTCTGGTATGCATGGGAAAATAGCCTAAATATTTTCCGTGATAGAAAGAACAAAGAAAATTAAGTACGATACACAATCTCTAATCAGAACACATCACATGTCGAAATGCTGATGTGGTCCACTGCCTTTAATATGTAACAAACCTGTTGTGCTATCGCTGAGAACGACTCCCGCAGAGTTTAGTCGGTGTAAACATTCACCTGCAATGCAGCTGACTTTCTTCATGCCAAAAAAACACCATAAACTATGTGTGCCACTAGTCATGTATTCAGGCTTTTTTTTTAATCTTCTGAGGTTCTTTAGGTATTAGAGGCACAGGTATAAGAGGTTTGATGAGTTTAAGTATTGGTAAATGTCGTAAAAAATAATTGTAAACGTGTTTTGAAATAAAATTTCATTCCTGAGCATTCTTTATAGGCATATTTTGCTTGAAATCTCATGCAAAGTTACAGCTTTACAGTTATGCAAGCATTTGACTGGACTTCAAGTCTGTCAAGTAATGATTCTGCAGCTATGTGAGCTATTGGTATCAGAGTCCTTGCTGAAGCAAATCACTGAATCAAGTAATTCAGGCCCCTACCTGTATTCTCTCCTCAGTCAAATGCTTCTACTTTACTCAGCCACAAATAAATTAATTTACGCAGCATGATTAAATTTTGTTGAGCACTTTAGAATGTGCATCTTTGTCTGTAGTCATCACACCATAAAACCAATGTTCCCAGTTGTTTAGATAGTAATTACAAATATTGGAAAGTGTTTGCAGGAAAAAAAAACCCGCATTTGTTTGATTGCTATCCAAATATCCTGTTTGCAGGAATAAACCTGATACCTTTCAAATATAAAAATATTTGAGTTCTGAGTATAAGGTTTAAAATGTATTGTTTATTTAGACACACGCACGCACACATACACACACACACACGCACACTTAGATTAACTTTTTATATGTCTTGTTAATCAAGATGTGGCAAGAGGCATGGCTGCATTTGGAGACTGACTGACCTGTTTTACTGTAGTCAAGCCTGTTGTTATAATTCAGTTTTTGCTGATATTTTGTGATTTTATTGATGTTACTTTGTTTTAATGCAACTGATAAACAGATGATTGATAAACTTTTTCTTTTAATGCTTCATTTTGTGTCACACCCCCATCCTTACCTCCACCTTCTGCTGGTCAGTCAGTGTTCTGTTTCTCTGGTTAACACTGCTCTTGATTCAGTTCATCTGCACCTGTTGGCCATTTCTTCATACTTACCTGTGTATATATACTCCCATTTGTTCCTTTGTTCTGGGTGAAGGATTTTAAGTTCTGTGAGCTGTGGTAATCTTGTGTAGATTATATGCTCTGTTTTTTTTTTTATTCTTGGATTGTGCTTAAATGAAGGGTCAGCTCAGCACATGCATTCAGCTTCTCTTAAAAGGGATGTCAGGGTTTTTTTATATATGTATATATATATATATATATATATATATATATATATATATATATAACGGATCAACAGAAAACTTGATTAGAAATATCACACTACTGTCTTTTTTTTAGATTAAAGAGGCTGCTGGAACAGGAGAAGGCATACCAAGCACGGAAAGACAAAGACCACAGCAGACGACTAGAGAAAGTGCGACAGGAACTGGTGAAACTGAAATCCTTTGCTCTAATGCTGGTGGACGAGAGACAGCTCCACATAGAGCAAATTGACCAGCAAAGCCAAAAGATTCAGGACCTCAGCAAGAAGCTGCAGGACAGAGAGCAGCGTTTGGAAGCTGTTGCCAGCAAATCCAAAGAGGACAGCCAGAAGATCTTAAAGCTGGAGGTGGAATTGGAGCATAAGGCAGCCAAATTTGCTCAAGAACATGAGGAGATGACTGCCAAGCTTGCAAACCAAGAGTCCCAGAGCAGGCAGCTGCGCCAGAAGCTGGCTGGCCTGACCCGCAGAACTGAGGAGCTAGAGGAAAGCAACAGGGTCCTGCAGAAGTCTGAAGAGGATCTGCAAGAGCTGAGAGATAAAATCAGCAGGGGCGAATGTGGAAACTCCAGCCTCATGGCTGAGCTTGAGAATCTCCGCAAGAGAGTCCTGGAGATGGAAGGCAAGGATGAAGAGATCACGAAGACAGAAAATCAATGCAAGGAGCTGAGGAGAAAGTTACAGGATGAGGAAAACCACAGCCGAGAGCTGAAACTGGAGGTTGAGAAACTGCAAAAAAGGATGGTTGATCTGGAGAAACTGGAAGGAGCTTTCAATGTCAGTAAGTCGGAGTGTGTGCAGCTCCATGGTAAGCTTGAGAGAGAGAAAAATCTGACAAAGGACTTAGCCGGTGAGCTTGATACATTGAAAAACCGTGTGAAAGAGCTTGAATGTTCAGAGTCAAGGCTTGAAAAAGTGGAAAGTAGCCTAAAGGATGACTTGACAAAGCTCAAGTCTCTCACTGTCATACTGGTGGATGAACGAAAGAACATGGCTGAAAGAATTAAACAGGAAGAACAAAAAAGTGAAGATTTGAGCAGAATGTTTAAGACTGAACAAAGCAAGGTTATGGAGGTCACAGAGAAGCTGATTGAAGAAAGCAAAAAGCTCCTAAAACTCAAATCTGAAATGGAAGTGAAAGTTACCTCTCTGACAAAGGAGAAAGAAGACCTGAAGACCAAGCTTGCAAGTGAAGAGGAACTGCGCAAAGATCTTAACACAAAAGTCAATTTGATGCAAAAAAGAATGGATGGGTTGGAAGAAGCAGAAAGAGACTCCTCTAGAAACAGAGCTAGCTCAGACAAGGCCAGATTCCCTAATGAGGACAACAAAGTCAAAGAACTAACCCTGGAAATTGAGAGGCTGAAGAACCGTCTGAAGCAGCTAGAGGTCGTGGAGGGTGATTTGATGAAGACAGAGGATGAATATGACCTACTTGAGAAAAAGTTCAGGACAGAGCAGGACAAGGCCAACGCCCTGTGCCAGCTTCTAGAGGAAATGAAGAGTCAGATTGCAAGAAACAAAGCAATAGAGAAGGGAGAGGCGGTAAGCCAAGAAGCGGAGCTGAGATTACGATGTAAGATGGAGGAGGCAAAAACAAGAGACTTGCAGGCAGACGTACAGGCTCTCAAAGAGAAAATTCATGAGCTAATGAACAAGGAGGACCAGCTCTCTCAGCTTCAGGTGGACTACTCTGTCCTTCAACAGAGGTTCATTGAAGAAGAAGACAAAAATAAAAGCATGAGCCAAGAGGTGCTCAACCTCACAAAAGAGCTGGAGAGCACAAAACGCTACAGCCGTGCTTTGCGGCCCGGCACGAATGGAAGGAGGATGGTGGATGTTCCTTTGACCTCTACAGCTGTGCAGACAGATGCAGCAGCAAGCGAGCCTGTAGAAGAGACACCTGCTGTGTTTATTCAGAAATCAGTTTTGGAGGAAAATCACATCATGAATAACTTACGACAGAGAGGCCTCAGGAAGCCAACAGTTCTTGACCGTTATCCACCTGCAGCTGCAGAGCTTGGTATTCGAAAATCGTGGATCCCTTGGATGAAGAAAAAAGATTCAGTCACTGTCTCACCAGACAGCCCCGAAAAGATGAATCATCAGGTCAATGGTACGGCATCACCACGTCCTCCTGAGCTGACCATGTCCCAAAAGCCTGGGCAACCTCTGCATATTCGAGTGACTCCAGATCATCAAAATAGCACTGCTACCTTAGAGATCACGAGCCCTCGTGCTGAAGACTTCTTCTCAAGCACTACAATAATCCCAACTTTAGGGCTCCAGAAACCGCGGATCACTATAGTTCCAAAGCCTACCACCGTACCAACCAAGACCAAGATCAGTGAAGAGACATGTGGACCCGAGAGGTCTGAGAAGTCTCCAGTAACCATCACCACCATTTCCAGGGCCAAGTCCCCTGAGAAAAACAAGAGCTCTTACCCAGATGGATCTCATTCACCAGTGTCTCCAGTGTCCATCATTACAGTCAGCACCACACCGGTGACTCAGGCATCTGCTTCTCCAGAGCCACAAGAGATGACCATGGGCCGTGCCGTGTTCAGGGTGACCCCAGAGAAACAGACAGTACCCTCACCCATGCGAAAATACAGCCCCAACTCCAACATCATCACCACGGAAGACAACAAGATCCACATTCACTTGGGACCGCAGATCAAAAGGCCACAGGATGTCGGCAGTACCCCCACAGTCACAGTCAGGCCTCTTAGTGTAAGCACAGAGAACAAAGAGTCCACAATAGGTGCGGTGCTGCGCTCCACCCAACAGCCCTCCACCACCCAATGCAAAACTACACCCAACAAGATGACCAGCAGCATCACAATTACCCCCTTCACCTCAGCTCCTTCCAGACCAACTCAGTCTGTGGTGAGTTGTAGAAGATACTCTCTATATACTGTGTAAATGGGCAATTATCATTCAGTTTGCTCTTTCCTTTCTAGAAGTGTGACTTAAACCAAAAAAAAAAAGGAGCTACATTCAATAATACACAATCACAGAGGATGAAGTCTAATCAAATAAAGATGAATATTAACAAAGTTAATTTTAACTCTAGACTTTACCAACCCTAGCTCTCAGATCAACTCCACTAGTCATTTGATAAGCACTTGCTGTGTGATTTGTGTCGTACTAAAGAACAAGATAATGATGTTCGGTCTTCTATATTTCAGTTGCTTCTGAAATGTTTCAAAATGATATCAGGTGGTGTCTGCTCCCTAGATAGCTCACTTTCAAGGTATAGGCAAATTGAACATATTTTCTTATCTGTGACTTATACTAACACTGGAATGGACTGCCATGCATATACCAAATGAAAAAGATTATCTCAGATGTTTGGGTGTTAACCAGCTGGCACCAACTGACCAATCCCCCAATTACTACCTGTTTTGAGATGCCCCTAAATAGTATGGCCAGCACTGTAAAGTAGGCTAACCTGTTTATCAAAAGATATTCTAATTAATCAAGTACCAAAACAAATAATACCCCCTTCAGAGCTGACGGAGATGTGGTTCATTTTCTAATTTTCTATCACAGTAGTTCAAAGCTTTCCCCACTGACAAATTACTTGAACAAAAATATATTTTACACATAATTTAATATTAACATTATAATACAAGACGTTTTTAGCCATCACGGCCTTTTGAAATTTTCACTCGAAAAAGACAAGAACATGCATTGAATGAAATGATGTAGTTTGTTTTAAAATGTCACAAGCCACTTTCCCTCACTTTCCTAATTAATAAGCAACTGAAGATTCAGAATAACAACTATTATACGTGACTTTGACATTCACTTTAATTAATACCCAGGATGGCCACCCCTGTGTTCATCGACAATCTGTGAGAGCAACATTTGATCTATATTACACGTCACTCTGTACTGTTCAGTTCCTCAAGTAATGTTTTGACAAGAAAATTGTTCTCCACTGTTGTTCCCCAACATAACAAAAAGGGATTGCCATCTTAAACTCTCGTTATGCACCTCAAATTTACCCAGTTATAAGTTGTTGCAGTTGAATCGACCTGCATGAACCATGACAATAAACGATCTCCTGTGCAGTAAAACATAATTGTAAAGAAAACAGAAAAAAAAAGTATCCGTGTTTTTCTTTTTCCTTCACTTCCTTCATGTCTTTCCACAGCTCGGGTCGGATGTGCAGCCATCTCGAACCGCGGCAACACGAATCCCTATGTCAAAAGGTATGAAAACAGGGAAAGCAGTTCTGGGCATCTCTGCCATGTCCAGGATAGAGCCGCGCACTGAAAGCCAGTCCATGAAAATTGAGCTGAGGAAGTCGGCCATTTGCAGCTCTGCGTCCGCAGGGGGTGGGAAGTGCTGAGGGACACACGTAAAAACTGCCGTGGAAACTCCATATGGGTCCTTCTCTGTCATGTTTCTCAAAAAACATACAAACACTCACATCTAAGACTGATTATTGTCTCCTCATGGAGACACCTGTAGGATATTAAATCACACAATGTAGCTGTAAAAAGAGGAGACTCGGATTTATGACTATCCACTTCCGTTTTCAAAAATGCAACGGTGTTGTAAATATGTGGTCTGAAAAGACTTTTTTTTTTCTCATGTGCACAAATTTGTTTGATGCTGTTACACATTAACTGTCAAGAAGCCTTATCCTTGCACGTTGTGACTCATTTGATTCCAACTTTCTTTCTTTCTTTCTTTCTTTCTTTCTTTCTTTCTTTCTTTCTTTCTTTCTCTGTGTATAAATGTGACTAACCATTTGGCTGGGTTTGGCTGTTGATCCATTGACAATCTGTTGCAATTTGTTACACTGTTCCTATTTTGTTGATATAAATATTTCTTGTGGAGGTTTCCAGCCAAAACCTGGATAAGAACAATTCCACACACAAAGCTCATTTGTAAAAAAAAAATCAATAAATAAATAAATGAAATAAAAAATAAATAAACAAAAATGTTTTACCGGTAAATGCAACGCAAGTTGTAACTGTAATATATTGATGTGAGAATACACACAGAAGTTGTCAATGATATTGACTGAATAAAAAAAAATTATGCAATCAGTGGAGAACTTAGGTGATCACTTGTCAGGAAACCTCCATAAACTGAGATGAGCATCATCACATCCATGCTCCTGTTTTGAAATGGCATATCAGTAAGGTTCGCGGCATGTTTTATAAATAATCCATTCAACCACGTCAGGAAATGCTTCGGCTGTAAACTGGCACGCTCAGCACGCCCATCAAAAGTGATAACTTTTCATCTGAACAATGAGGAATGCAAAATCAGATTCAGAAGACTTTAATCTGAGAAAAAAACATACGGTATTCTCCACGATACTATTTCATTTCCAGTTTTCAGATTAAACCTTCGGTCCAATGCTGTAACTCTTACTACTAAATGAGGAAAGAACACTTAGGCTATTCAGAGTTTATATGTGTAACAATTAGAGAGGTAAAATGATATTTAGCAGGTGCTGGAATAGGTAGAGATGATGATGACCTATTTCAGAATTTTTTTTAAAAAATTTTTTATTTTTGGCCCAATCAGATAAGAACCTCAAAATATGACCAAGTACTGAGGTTCACAGGACAGAATTCAGCTTAGCTATCTTGAATTCAAATCATAAACAGTCAAGTCTATTGCATATGAAACGTTAAAGTCACTGAGGTCCATTCTGATGCATCTTGTTAAACTGACTCATCGTTTTATGATGTTATAAGCATCTGTATTCCTTCATTCCTCACATTATATTCACGTACTGTGACAACTGTCATTTTCAGCAAGAATTCTAGCTCCATCTTGTGGACGAACATTATGTTGGGTGACATCATGATATCAGGTTAACAAAAGCAAACGACTGTGAGATACCATTAGCCGTGGCTCCACTCTAACTCTCAGTATTTCTAAAATAATTTTAGCTATACTCTAAATCCACATTAATTGCTGAACACAAAAATTATTTTTACACTTGCAGATACTAAACGGCGTCACTATACACTTTGGACATAGAGAAAAAAAAAATCACCCCTTCTGAAATCACACCCTTCAGATTATGGCCAATTGGTTTTGATTTTATTTATTTATTTTTTGTTTTTTGTTCCCTACAATTTCTGAGTGTTCTGGGATTACTTTGGATCTACAACCTGATTATGATCTGATTAAAATCAGAACATTAGAGGATTTAGGAACAGATCAGAGTTCATAGGTCATGGGTACAGGGAGGACAATCATCAGGGCAGCCTTGCTGTTAAGGCTGTATATAATGAAACACATGCACTAAACCTCATTTGCATGACCCTAATGTTTCCCTAATGAACAGATGTGCCTGTACTTTACTAGCCCAGACCCCTGAATTACTTACACATGAAACAGAAAAGGTTTACAGACACTTGGTTATGTTAGTTCCTTTTACATGAAAGGACATAGAGGAGCATTTGGACACCAGATAGCAGTTGTGTGAGGGTTCAGGAACAACAATTCCAGACCATTTCGGTTTGCGCTTATCTGTCACTTGGGATCCATTCAGATTTTGGCAGACCAAAGCCTCACAACTAGAGGCCTGAATCAAAGAAATCCATTAGAGAAAGATTTAAATTTCATATGCCACGTTCGTCACTGCAAACTGCTAATTAAAATGCTCTTTTAAAAAGACATTTTGACCAGACACTGACACTCATCATTGGCATGTAGACCACCATAAAAATATATTGATATATTCAATAAATGTATAAAATGCATTAGGATATCTACTCACATGATTTGGTTGTTTGCTGATGACACTGCTGATGTTCAATGTTTAGAATGAAAATGTAATTGCATTAATTAAATAGTGCTTTAAAACTTATAGGAAACAATATCTATGCCAGGATTTTCTGTGAACATTGATCAAGAACCTCCCCTCTGATCTTTGTTTTTTTTTGCCAAAATACAATTTTTTTTACAATGCAGGGGAAAAAATACACTCACACTTTTGTTTGCCAGGCACATAAAGAGGTATTAGACTTTCTCTAAAACATTTGGGATGATTAAAACACTAGACATTTTCCATGGAGTGAGCCATAGGCTATTAAGGCCTACACTGTCTTCTCTGGGTGACTGGTGAGTGATGATGTGAAAATGCTAGACCATGCCAACTCTCTTTCTTTCTCTCTTCCTCGCCCCCCCCCCCCCCCCCCCCCCCACAGAAAATGTTGTGCTCCACATGAGTGTTGAACCTCGTTGAAACTGATTTAGATGTACTGAACCAGTATTGTGACCTGCCCACACAGCACCATGAGCTGCAGCGACTGCTTGCGCCGGCCACACAATCAACCACAGAGCCAACACCACCATGGAACAGATCACAAGAATCACTGTATGGAGTACCGCTTTTGATTCCACACGGCTATTTTGATGACATTTAAAATGACAGATACGTTATAGGATTAAATGTATGTTACAGGGGTATGCACAAGATGTAAATGCACTTAATGTGTGTATGACCTCAGAAGGAGAGACAGATGCACTGGTCATAAATGAAGAGCTTTAGTAGTAAATGACAAGGGATAAGGTGATGACACGTCAAAGAGATACTGTAGCAAGTGTTCAGTGGGAAGAGAAGGGTATAGATTGTACATAGTTAATACAAACAAATGTAGGAACTTGTGTTAATGGAGGCAGTGAGCGGAAAAAGAAGAATGAGAAGAACAAGAAGAACAAGAACGAGATAATGAAGATGAAGAAGATATTTTGAAAGTAATTTAAATGTGGTGTGTCTTAGCAAATTAAAAGGTAATATTTTGTAATATTTAGTAGTTGTAGTAGTAGTCGTAGTAGTAGTAGTATTAGAAGAAGAAGAAGAAGAAGAAGAAGAAGAAGAGGAAGAAGAAGTTTGCAATGTATTAGAAGTTAAGTGTTGTGTGTTTTAGAAAAAATGGATGACCAAAACAAAATACATTTGGTTCATACATACAGGACATATGTGTTTAGGTGATATCAGTATGAGACATAGATTTGAGTGTTTTGAAATAATTGCATGACCATGGAATGAGTAACTGAGCTGCACTGTTAGAATAAGGTCCATGCCATCCAGAGACTTTAGCACCTTTTAAAACAAGCACCACTGAAGTCCATGCCAGTAACATAGAGGGTTTCAGTTAATTACATGTTTCTTTTAAGGGCTTCAGCCGACTGTTCCAATATCTTAGTTCACACAGTTAACACAGGCTCCTTTTAGCTTAGTGCTCAATTATGAAAATGTGTTCACGTGTATTTGACGATTCCTCACTAAGTTAGGCGGAGAAACTTCTGAATAAATCGTTCTGCTTGGGATTATACACCCGTTTCTGTTGTGTCTCATTGTGTTGATTTTCTATACGTAGACTGACATATTTGACATTACTTTTTAAAGGATAATATGTAAATCAGTAAAGTCGGATCATGACAGTGCTGCACTATGAGATGCTATTTAGGCCAAAATTGAATACTCCACTCGCACATAAATACATACTTCACTCGCACATACATATATACTTTAACCGGAAGTTGCTACCACAACATGCTGTTTAAGAGATGGACTTGGAAGCTAATCAGAACTATGAAAATTACCTGCACATTCTTCATGTTTGCGCCTGTCTGCACCTTCACTAGTAGTCATCGCCGTAGCGCCATGTTGTACGATGCTGAATCGATCAAACAAACAAACAAACAAACAAACACCCTTCCCGTTTTTCAGTTAATTTTCCTTATGCAGACATATACATACATGTATGCATAAAATCAACCTCCGGATCAAAATGTGCTTATGTGATTTATAGGATAATCACTACGCTTACACTATACTCTCCCAATGTTTTAGGCTGATGAATATCTCCTAATAAATGGGATATTTTTTTTTAGCCAAGCGTGATCTAAATTCTGTTGCGGTCTTCATCACCTTAATGACTCCACAGAGAGGTAAACTTTATAACTCGTCAGATATTCAGACTGCTTTCGCGATACGCTTTTATTTTGAAAATCTGTGCTTTTCCAAACAGATTACAGCTACGTTCACTGAGCAAGCCAGTTTGCAATTCGTTTAGCTACCAGTAGTTGATGAGCTGGATCCGAAGAGTACCTGAACGATCTGACATTTTAGGGGGAGAGTAGAGAAATACAGACATTTATCCGTTTACTCGTGACTCACTTACAACGAACAGACTGTCTTTTAAACGTAGCCTTCAGTATATTTCAGCGAACTTTCAGGTAGTCAACAAGCTAACAAAGCTAGTGAGGTATTCAACGGAGTATCGCAGCCATGATGGCGTCTAGCTATAATGCAAAGGAGGAAGACGGGCACCATTCTGGGGCCTCTGGACCTGGCAGCAGCACGGTGAAAAGTAGAAAACCTGATAATACAGCTTTCAAACAGCAGCGATTACCTGCTTGGCAACCGATTCTAACTGCGGGTACCGTCTTGCCAGCGTTTTTTGTTATCGGCCTTATCTTCATCCCAATTGGAATAGGTCTATACGTTACATCAAACAACATCAAGGAATTTGAGGTAGGCAGTTGGTTATGGCAGTAATAAGTAGATGATTCCTCTCTCACTAGTTTACGATTTCATGACAAGCGATGGTTTAAAATGCACATTTGTAGTTTTGACAAGTTACACGACTGTAATGCAACAGTATTTACCATGGGTTCCCGGATCTTTTCACAGATCGATTATACGGGGATTGACATGTCCAGTCCATGTTTCAACTGCTCCCAGAGTTTTAGCTGGAATAGCTCCGTACCATGCAAATGCTCCTTAGCCTTCTCTCTTGACCAGCCTTTTGAGGTGAGTCTATTCAAGTTTCTGGAACAGTTTGTGGTATCTGCATATAAAAAGTGACGCTTTAGACCATACTCACATAGGCCTAATCGATATGACAGCTGCACAAAATGTTTACTTATAGAAGTTTAACAGCGAATGTCTGATTTAAAATATGATTGTATAACCACCCTTTTTTTATCTGTCTTCCGCAGAGCAATGTTTTCATGTATTACGGTCTCTCCAATTTCTATCAAAACCATCGGCGCTATGTTAAATCCAGAGATGACAGTCAGTTGAATGGAGACAGCTTCTCACTGACCGTACGTATTTTACAGTCAACATCTAAGATTTGCCTCTGTTTACTGTGGCATGAAGTTATTTGTCCTGTTTTTTTTCATCCTGGTGTCTTCCCTGTCAACTAAGTGAGAGATGTGAATCCAAATGATGGACATCTGTATAGTTCTGAAGCCTGATTCGCTTTTTTTTTTTCCATTGATAGAATCCAAGCAAGGAGTGCGAGCCATATCGCACCAGCGAGAACAAGCCTATCGCTCCGTGTGGAGCTATTGCAAACAGCCTGTTCAATGGTAAGTCAGGACGGATATATAATTACCAATATTTGACAAAAAAGGGCTTTTGTATTGGTTTTTGGGGGGGTAGGCAATGTATAATCTCATTTTTGTTTCCACATTCACAGATACACTGGAGCTGTTTTACATTGACCCCAATGGAACAAGAACACCTATTCCACTGATAAAGAAAGGGATTGCGTGGTGGACAGATAAGCATGTGAAATTCAGAAATCCTGGTGGCAATAACTCCAACCTCACTGCCATTTTCCAGGGTAAGTTTCCATGAGCAGAAAAGAGAACGCATACAAGAACTCTACACCTTGCTGAAACCAAACTTTTATTGATTAATCAATTTTATGAATCACTTTTAATCAATACATCCAGGAACCTCAAAGCCGGTTAACTGGCGGAAACCTGTCTATGAGCTGGACACAGACCCAGAAAACAACGGCTTCATTAACGAGGACTTCATTGTGTGGATGCGTACGGCTGCCCTGCCCACATTCCGGAAGCTTTACCGTATCATCCAGAAGAAGAATAATATGACACCGACGCTTCCCAGAGGCAACTACACCCTTGAAGTCACTTACAGTATCCTTGCTATGAATAGCTTTATGCTCTAAAGCCTTACGCACAAGCATTGTTGTCGGGGCGTGTTCGGAATGTGTTCAGCAGACTTGAAGGAATTCCAGTGCTTGATTTTCTTAATGCAAGTCATGTCTTTCTTGAACGCTGGCAATGTGTGTTTAACCCAATCTAGCTATTAGCTGTGACTGATTCCTGGCCATTCTGTTGCGTGTAGTTCTGAGAACAGCGTTTTTTTAGGAGCTAAAATCACACAAAGCCTAGAGCACCAGTCTCTGTTTTTTTTGTTTGTTTTTTTAATTATAAAGCACAACTAAAAAGTTGTTGGTATATTTCAAGATGAATTTTACTCTAGTGGAGAAAAATCAGTTGATATTTCCCATGTAGTTCTGTTGGCTGTTTATCAAGAGTGTTTTCTTAGAATAATATCTGTTGGTTGTATGCTCCATACTCCCGTAACTATCAAGAACTCAGGACTTGAAATACAGTTATTTCAATTGTAGAGATTCTGAAGCTTTTATCTCAGGTGGTGACTTTTGTTCTTTGTGGTGAATATTTGTGACCTTCCCTTGGCTTTTCATGTTGATTTCAGTATGGAGGCAAATATTTAAAGAATTTTAATGGTGGGTCCAATCCCAACATTATCAGTGATCCTCATTTTAGTGTCCTGGGCTTTTCATGGGAAAATGTCTAGCTTTTCTGGGAATCTCGATACTGTCTCCTGTCCAGTCCATTCCGATTACTGGGGGAAAAAAAAGTCAGCCACTTGAGGGCATTAACACAAAGCGCTTTTTTTTTTTTTTTGCAGATATTTCGACTGTTTCACTTAAGTCTTGTAGACTTGTGTTTTCATGCTAAGAGTTGATGGCCTTTAACTTGTTGAACTCAGACTATCCCGTGCGTAGTTTTGAGGGACGAAAGCGCATGATCCTGAGCACCATCTCTTGGATGGGAGGGAAGAACCCTTTCTTGGGCATCGCCTACATCACCGTCGGATCTGTCTGCTTCTTCCTAGGTGTAGTCCTGCTCATCATCCACCACAAATACGGAAACCGTAACAACAGCTCCGACATTCCCAACTAAAGGGCCCTGCTTGTTCAGTGCATGCTTTCTTCCAGACGTTGCTGTGAAGAGTGGCTACGCTTCGTGCAAGCTCTGTTATCTGTATGTGTGTTTCTTTCAGTGGTATGCTTACTGTCTTTCAGAGCCGCATTTCTGCACTTTAAAGAGTCATACTCAAGTTTTGTACGGGTGAGTGTCTTATGAAAGTGCTCTGACTACCCAGAATTCTACTGTATTTTATTTTCGAGCTTATAAGAAGTTCTTGTCTCTAATTTAAGATGTCTTTTTTTTTTATATTGTCTTTTAAGCTGGATAGAGAGCTATGACTTTCCTCTATTGAAGTGAGCACATTTGAATGCTGATGGTATATAGAAGATATTATACATTATTATAATTTATGTGTTCCTGTTTGATGAATGTACAGTTGTATTTATGATAATGAGTTCCTCTGCAATGTAAAGAAGGCTAGGCTAAAGTGTGTAAAACAAATGTGTGTCTAATACTATGATAGTTCATGCTTTACCATTTCTGTCTTGTCATGTGTAAACTCAACTGAAAAGCTGATGGTTTAATTTGGTTTAAGGTGTGTATGCTCATGTTTACAGTGAAAAACAGTTCTTGAAAACTTAGGTCAAAAGTAACACTCAAAAGTTTGAAGGATCCCAATCGCAGTGTGCACTAAACACTTTGCGGGGACCAAAAGTTTTTAATCTTTATTTGATTTTTTTTTTTTTTTAATCTAGCCTATATTTTAGTTTAACGTATTTATTTTCAAAGACACTATTCTGCATGTTCATTATATTATGTGTTTGCACTCCGCGGTTGCCATGGATTGTTTGAGTCATCTGTTCTTGTTTGTTTAGTTCAGGTTATTTTCAAGTTTTGTTTTGTTTTATTTTTAGCGCATGTTGTTTTGTTGTTCGGAAGACAACTGTTGTTGCTAGACAAATAAAATCATGTCCAGACTACTGTGGCCTGCAGCTGATAAAATTGAAATCGCACGTTTTCTCTCTCTTTCTCTCAGGATTCCCTCTCACACACACCAGAAACATTTAGTGTAGAAATGAAGTCATTACCATCGTCTGACAAAATTGAAGTAAAGTGAAAAAAGTACTGTAATGACATGTATATGTATAAGAATTATTATATGAATTTTTAACATATGTATTGTGAATAATTCTAAGAATAGCTGTTCTCAGGACAGTGATAACTTTGTGACGGCTGTCAGTCTCTGCTGCTTAAACTGAGGCCATTTCTTGCCTCTCATTTGTTATGGCTGAGTGTAAATGAGATGCAGTAAGAAGACGGTTGCCTATATCTTCTCTCCCTTGCCAGTTGTCATCCAGCATTTACTTAACTGGATGTCCTCTAACAGGCAAACTGTCACTTATCCAGAATTGCTTACAATCATTTTCCTTATTCATGCTTTTTGCTGTGGCCTGTGCTGGAAGTCTAATGTTTTAGTTAGTCTTATGTAGACTAATGTTTAGAATATTTTAAGTGGATTTAATTAGACTGGTATTTTAGGCATTGTAAAGGTGTCCCTTGTATGTGGAATCATCTGTATCTTGTCTTGAGTTGTTATGGAGATGGGAGAATGGTGGACTGATGCGCGTAGTGCAAGGCAGTGTCCACTTCATCAAGTTCATCTCGAGTGTTTCACAAAGGACATTCAAGGACACATACCAATCCTGTCAACACTGACTCTCCTATTTACAGGTACTTAAGGTTCTTCTCAAAGTAGGAACCGGGAAGGAACAATGTTACACCTGTTTGCTTTTATTGGCCATAGCATTGTGAGTGAACTCCAATGGTATGCGTATGCAGTTAGGTTCAAAGTAAAGTTTATTAAGTTCATCTCAGTCACAGTGTCAAAAACGGGTCGGTAAAACACAGAAAGAGAGTTTGAGATGTCAAGAGCAGTCATGATCAGGGCTCGTATCAGAGTGTCAGTTTATCTGCAGAATTAAATTTGCCAAATCAGATTAGTTGCGGATGATGAGTTAGGTTCATGGTTTATACAGCAGAAAGCGTTTCACAGTTAGGCCTTTTAAGGGAATCTCTAAAAATTCTCCTCTTGAACCTTCATAGTAAGTAATTCCATAAAGCTGATTTAGACATGTTGACTTGTAAGCATTATTACCATGCATGATGAGTCATGTATTACATTGAACACCTGTTGACCAAGGCTCCATGTAAAAAAGAATAAGTAAAGGAAATTAACTTAAAACCTTGCGTAAATATGTCAGGGGCTCAGATGGTAGAGCAAATGTAGCCAGCAAATGTACAGACAAAATCTGATTATGTGAAGTGACAGTATTTATTTAGATTTACAACAGACATTTAATCAGAATTACAACAGTTTTATGGTGTATTTACAAATTCTGTATAGTGTTATGCTACATTTGAATTTTCTGCATGAACACCTGCAATGCGAAAAATATTTATGAATCTTGTAAAATTAATTTTATGTTCAGTAAAGGTAATTTGGTAAGTTAATATAGAGAAATGCATGTCTGACGCATGGACTTGTAAGGATTTTCTTTTTAATCTTAATTATCAGTATAAATGCTTTATGTGCTCAGATTCAGCATAAACATGGGATTTCGAAGAGGGGTCACCATCAGCCACTGCTGACTTTATTCAAACATTATCAGTCTGAATCAGTGCAAGGTAACTCAGGTGGATGGCAACTAATTGATTTGTAAGTTTTAAAGCTATGTCTGTGCTGATTTCAGGTAACTGATACAGGAAGCAACGCAACTAAACTAGTTAAAGCAATTAAATTTAACTTAAAAAAAAGCCCGTACCACTCCAAAACAGCAGGTGGCAGTAATTTACTTTAATACTTTGAGTGGTATTTCAATGCCAGTAGATAAGTTCTGTGTTCATGTGAACTGAAAACGAAAGCGGGAAGAAGATGTTAAGAAACGTTCTGGTAACCTTCGAATATACCTTGACCGATCCAAATATATTTGTATCTTCAGAGACTATTACTTGTTTTCAATCAGATATACAGTACTTTGTTACTGCAGGCCAGCCATGACAACCAAATTTAATATCTAACTTTAGAGGTCGCAATCAGGTCGAGTAGGTCAAATTCAGCTTGCTAATATTTTGTTTCATTTGGTCAAAGGCATTCAGAAGTAAGAACAATTCATGACATTTGTTTGTGAAGTGTACATCAAGTTTGCATTCATGCATTTGTAAAGCCGTTAAGTCACATTCAACAAGATAGCATGACATTGAGATAAGCGTGCTAATTCTCTGCACGCTAACTAGCTCTTTTATAGTCAATTTTATCGTCAGGTATCAGCAATACGACCATTTGTCTTTTACCGTATGGTGAAATTGATACCACTCTTCACCTAACATTTATGAACCATGTAGCATTACTGTATCTGTCGTGGGATTATATTGCTTATTTGTTCTTTAATCACAGGCACTTCAGCAGTTGTCCCGGCGGTCGCTGACGACCAGCGCTCGCAGGTTCGTTGACAACAAGGTGCCACAGAAGCAGAGGCTGTTTCAGGTAAGAGGACTCTCGTGGAGTTTTTGAATTGAGTGATGACGTCAACTTTGAGTTACAACTAGAAAGAGTGAGATTTTAACTGGTAAAGAACAAAGATGAATCAGACAACCTTCGGCTCATTTCAGGAAGTATCTCAATGAAATCAGAATCGCCTGGGCCACTAGATCGCTCTCATTTATGTGAAATTGGTATTTGATTGCAGGATCCAACGTACAGTTTGTTTTTGTAGGTTCTTGTTTCAGCATACTGCATCGGTTGAGTGGTAACGCTGCAGTGAAGACGGCAAACTCATTGTACGATGCAATAGCTTCTGAAAATCTATAATAGTATAATAGAGTAGAATTACCAACAGCTACAGTATATGGAGCTGCTTAGTGATGTATTGCTGTTGTTAATATTCATTTGAGGTCCACTTCGTTTCCAGGTCCATGGCACCTGAAATTAATATCTTCTGTAGCACAGCAGATAAGTATGTCTTGTTTGAATGTAGATTTGGACCCACTAACATGGTCGGTGCTGAGTTGTAGAGGCTTAATTAACTCATGGTGTTGATATGCCCTCTGATTTATACTTCCCCATTGTTGAATATGCTAGAAATGCATTTTTTTGGGCAAAGAGAAGTATCTTACACATAAACATAAACATTTTATTCTAGGAAGTGATTATCTAAAATAATTCAAGTAGTAGCGTGTTCTTTTGTGTTTCATTATGTTCTGCTGTGTTTGCTTAAAGTTCATTAACTGCCTCTTAGCATAAATGCATCATAACACATTGGACCTCAGGCACAAACATTTTTATTTTTAAAGGTCTCACCTTTGTCTTCTTGAATATGAAAAACATGCTTAAAAAAACAAAAACAGAAACAAAAACAAATTGGGATCCACTAAAATGTGTGTAGACCTGCAAAAGTATTACACATGTTAAGTGTCCTATTGGTCTCATCATGTCTCCATTCAGTCAGCTGTATGTTTTACACAACGAGCAAAACATATGTGCTTACAGTTCTACACAAAGTCCTTCGTACCCATAGGTACTTATAAATATGAAGAATATACTGGTGAAGAAAGTGTCAGTGAACACCAAAATCGTTCTCAAATTGGTCTCCTGCATTTTTCGAATTAAAATCTATGCATATGCATAACATACAACATACACATTTTTTCCTCTTAAGCACATCAGTCTACCATGACCACATTATCTACATGCACTGCACTGATTATTCCAAGCCAGCAGAGAACCTGTCAAATGTTAATATGGACAAAAAAACAAACAAACCCCAAAGCATCTCATTCTTTTGGAAGCGGTTCCTAACAGAGCTAGTAACACTCAGCATTACTTTGACTGTGCTGCTGTACCCACTTACCTGATTACTTACGAAAATTTAACATAGTGTTACTGGAACGAAGTCCACTTTCAGATTTAACATCCAAGCGTGATATCTTTACAAAAGCTGTGAATGATGTCAACCGGTTTTGATGTTTTTCAGGAAAACAATGGTATACCTGTACACCTGAAGGGTGGGGCAGGAGATGCAGTGCTCTACCGCACAACGATGGCCATCACGATTTTCGGTAGGTTTAAGGAGAAGGTTATCCTCTTTCTAATATGGGCATGTTTTGACAATTATGCATCAGCAATTAGACTGCCAAAGCACATGTTCTGGTACATTATTTTGTTTGGTCAATTTGTTTATGTCGTGAACGCAGTAATATATTAATGTGAGGCTTCTGCAGACGGACTGAGTGAAAATCACCTCGTGCTGTTTTTGAAATCCGGTGTTACTGGTATGGTCGGTCAGTGTCATTTGAGTGGACTCTAGGAAGTTTAGGTTGAAAATAAAAAAAAATACAGAAAATAAAACAACTTAAAATCCTAATTTCAATGGCTGCGCGTCTCAGTTTAAAGTCTGTGCTCAGCAGAAAGGTAAGGGGTATAATGAGACTCGTATATCAAGAAGGGGTAAGCGTCCTTTAAGTTGATCTAACTAATTTTTTTTTTTTTTTTTTACTCTGGATGTAATGATAAAACTCTGTCTCTGTGTTTCTTTCAACTCGTCCTTATATTTCAAAGAATTCAGCTGTGTTGCATCAACAGTTCTTCTTTGTACTCATTACAGGAACTGCATATGTTTTGTACGAGCTGATGAAGGCAGCAGTGCCCCAGAAGAAGGAATGAATCCAGCTCCAATACCTATGGCTGTCTTTACCAGTCCCTATGTCGTCTGCTAAGAGAGAGAGAGTTGTGTTTGCTTATTGATTATTTATTCCTCCATACCTGTTTTCCCTGTGTAAATGGGACCAGTGTCACTCTGCACCACTTAATTTTACTGAGGAGAATAAATACGCTCTCTCGTACATACTTGTTTCCGGGCTGTTCTTCGTCTCTGTGCATCAACATACCACATGACAGTACTTTTAAGACAGTCTGTTGTGCATGTTCTTTAAATTCTGTTTGTTTCTCAAGGGTTTTGTATACCACAGCCATCATTCCTTGTTTATATCAGATCAGTTTCCAGTTCTGAAACCCTCTTACAGGAATGAAATGTAATTATTTCCAGTAATGGCTATTAGAAGTGCCAGAACGTTTAGAGGAATGATTATGCTGTGTGGTGTTTTGCACACAGTGTTAAAAAAAAAAAAAAAGAAACAAACAAAAAAAAAACCGGCTTGTTTAAATCTGGCCTGCACAAGTTTTCTAAAAATGCCCAGGCTAGGTGCAGGAACCGTTAAACTCTCGGAAATTGGGAAAACCCCAGCGTTTTTTTTTTTTTTTTCCTGACGATTTCTTTGAAATGTTCTTTTAGAATGAACAAAGAGTGTGTCGAGAACGATGTTTACACCTCATTGGCTTTTCAAATAGAATCAGCACACCGCTGAACTGGCCAGTGAAATTCCAGTCAAAGCTGGCAGAGTATACCCGTTATCCTAATTTAGTCATTTTCAAAGGGAACGGATGTGTTCTGAACTTACATAAGTCATGTGACCCCTGGCACTCCTGAGTTGAGCCTGATGGACAGGTGGGAGAGACAGAATGAGAACGAAATTGTTCGAATAGAAGGCGACAAGTTAATGTGGAGTAAGTTGTTTACTCTCTTATACATGTGTAGCCTAAAACCAAATTTATTAATGTAACTAACAAATATGTAACATACAACACATATAAACATATGCCTTCTAAAATAAATAAACACGTGACATACAGTAACATTACAGCCTCCTGTGAAGTGCCTGAATGGCCTACCATTTTGTGATGTGTGCATGAGCCCCATGTAAAACTGATATATGCCCCTATGTGCTTGGTAGAAAATGGTGCACTTTAATGGTGTACAGATGAATGGATGGTTCCTATTGGTGAACGCTTAGATACATCTGGATGAAAGTATTTCTTTCCCTTCAAACGTTCAAGCACGCAAAGGAAAGTATGAGTTCAGATTAGGTCTTTGAACTCACTATAGCAAATTTTTCACACAGTAATTCTCTCCTATAATGAGGTCCGGATGGATACTTTTATGCACAACGCTAACAGGAAGAGTTTTATGTTCCCTAAACTAACTGGAATGTACTCATCTCATTTTTTAAAGCAAAATCAGAGGGTGTTGAAGACTTGACCATAATTGAGCCATAATCCTGCAATCAGGCAACTTTCCATACAGGTTTACCCTGTAGGTCCACCTTCTCTCTCACAGGATGTTCAAGGGCGAAAAAAACCCATAGATTTTGTTATGTATCGTTTTGCTCGCAGTATACATTGGACAGGAAACTCAGCATTATTCATTTTCTATCAGATAAAACATTTTGCCTGCTTGTGAGTAGTTTAGTGAAAGACGCCGTCGTGTCTGCCTGATCAGTGATTCCAGTGCGCTCGGATGTCCGCTGAACTTTGACGTGTGCTTCGCTGTCTGTACACTAGAGGGCTCTATCTGCAAATAAATTGAAAACTGTCCTGTTTCAGAGGTTCACTGCTGGAAATGCGATTGTCATTTGACAAGAATGTAGCCGACAATAGTGAAATTGAATAAATAAGTAACAGTGATGTAACCACAATGTTGCGCTATGGAATTTGATGCGAGAAAAATAAACGGGCTATATAAAACAGAAAAAAAGAAAAAGAAAAAGAAAAAAAAAGAACTGTAATGTTAAGTCGAATTCAAGAATGATTCTCAAATGTGAAATGGATAGATGGAACTGAATAAACGCAGAATGTATCAGTTAAACAGGAATGAAATTATTTTACGCCGGTATAACGACTGATGAATTGGAACGGGTTCAAATGGTTCTTCCCAGGATATTCAGAATTTTTTAAGACCCTTTAATGTCGTTCAACACAGTTTTGCAAAGAGGGAAGATACTGAAAGTGTTCCTTTTCCATTAGCACAGTTTTAAGTTTGTCACACTGTTTTTGCCTTTTCTTTATGTAGCAGTTAGCTTTAGAACGATTGATGTAGGTGTGAAGATCACAAGACAAAAATAACGGACAGCTACAGAGATATTACCAATTAAACACGCAATCAGCGGCTTATTTAAAGAGCGCCATAATTGTGTTCAAGATTGGAAAGTTAAATGACTTCCACATCTCTCAAAATGGGTGACGTAATTCTAAACTGAAATCAGAGTATCGTTTAAAGTACACCATTGGTATCAAAGTCGGCATGGGACTGCTATATGAAACAATAGACCCGTAAAGTAGGATGAGTAGCCTATGAAAAACAACTCAGAAATAAGAACTTGGCAGCATGAGCACTAACCTGAATGACTGCTCCCTATCTGACAAGACTGGACATGGCTTAGCCCCAAATGGCTGAGATTTAAACATTTGAGAAGCTCTGGACGTATACGTAGGAGGTAGATGCTGGTCGATGACATGTAGGCCTATGCCTTGATTAGGCTATCGGTGTTTTCTGATAAACTTTTTTTTTTTAAACACTATTACGTGTTCCTAGCTGTCCATCTGTGACTTGAGTTCGTTTCTTTTTTTAGATGATTGTGACCCAATGATTTTTTAAAAATGTTTTGCTATAGCCCTGAAATCCACTCAACGGGCTGTTTGCCCCGTTGTTTCAATTAAAAAAGAAGAAAAAAAAACAGCTGATCGACTTGATAGTTTGTGGTTTAGAAAAACAGATGTTATCCCTTAGATCAGTCGAAGCTCAGCCGCTAAATTACACTGATGACCATCACTTCACAGGAATGTAGAAAATATGTGAAGTTTCCAAAAGTGCATCCCCACGCACATCAAGACGTTACATATCAATCTGTGGTAGAGCTCCACAAATGCCGAATGTCGTAAGAGCTTACGATAGTAAAACGAGAGCTGGGAACAGCCCCCTATTAAGTAGCAGATTGTGGAGAGATTCTTCCCATTTGGAAAGAGGCTTCTTACTCGGGACGTCCTAAATCGGGAGCTCTGAGTGGTTCGAACTAATTCCCCTCCTCCTCTGAGGCTATTCCATCAATCGGCCAAAGGGGCTTATCCGAAGAAACTGCACTATTTTACCCAACTAAATAACGACTAGAGAAAACACAATTCCACAGGTCAGCATCGCATGCTCTATTTGATTTTTATATATATATTTATGGTTTTATTTTTACTTGCAATTAATTGTTATTAATTACTTCCTTAAGAAAATTGGTATTTATTTCTCTGAGCGCTCTTAAGAGGTAAATGACGCATTTTATTGAGAAAATACTGAGGATGAAATTTTAGTAATTAAAACAGTTCGTGTGGTAGCTATTGTGAGGACAGGCGCAAAATGAATGGGGTGCGCAAAACGCTGGCGGTGATAGCCCATATTACGCGGCAGTGGAAAACCAGACAGATTCCATTCTCATGAGAACTGAAACACCCCACGAAACTAATTTCTTCCAGAGGAGCTTTATGGTTGTCATATGACCTCGATTTTGTGATTATTATCATTATTTTTACTTTTGAAATAGTTTCCAAATAAGTTTGTCGGTCAGCTTTGTTTAGTAAATGGCGTTTTTCATGAAAAGTGAACCATGTAAGATTTTACATATTCTGATGGCTCATTTGGTTAGATTTTGTTTCAAATTTTGTTGACGATCTCATTTCTCTCCCTTATATTATAGTTTTCTCATTCTATACGAGAAATATGTAGATTGATGAATAATTACCATTTTCACGCAGGTCTTTCCCCGAGTCTTCACAGCGCACTTAAAAAAACATTAGAGTGAACCGTACTTAGGTTAAGGACGGCTTAAGTCGTATTTCACCGATCTAGACAGCAGTCGCATGTATGCCATTTAATGTTTTACCGGAGGTGCATTGCCTGAACTTGGTTAAATTCGCTTTATGGTTTCATATATCAACGTTTTTTTTTCTCAGTTGAAGCGCAAATCTTAAGTTTTAAAAAAGTGCGACCACACGGACGGACAATTCCACATCATCTGCTTTCAATTATTTAGAGACTACAACACAAAGTTAAAGCCCTCAGCAACTTTCTCTTGCGCACTCATAAGATTTACGTTTTAAATGAATAGCAAACAATTGTGCTGTCGCCTTCTTTTCTTGTTGATTGTTGGAATTTTGATTTCGTTTTAGCCTCGCTCATCTGATTCTTTATCAGATTATTTCACTCAGCTGAGGTAGGCTACTCGTGATCACAGGCAGCGAGCGCTCATTGAAATATGGCACAAGTACAGTGCGTAATTGTTCGTTCATGTTGCAGATTCATTCATGTGCTGCTGATACTGGGAGTGGGCGTAAAAATGAAGACAAGGCTGTCTTTGGCAGCAGCTGCCGTCCTTGTAGTGGCGGTATTGTCCTCCGTTGAGGCTCAAGGTAAAATTATTCCCTCCCTCTGTCTTCTCTCTCCCTCCTTCCCCCTCGTTAATTAAAACCATCTCTCTCTCTCTCTCTCTCTCTCTCTCTCACTCTCTCTCTCACTCTCTCCCTCACTCTCAGTATCTCTCTCTCTCTCCCTCCTTCCTAATTAATGACACTCTGTCCCTGTCTTGCTCATCTTCATTGTTATCAGAGAAAGTAGTACACTTGTGAAATTACTTTAACAGCGACATGCAACTGACACTCATTCAATAATAAATTTATAGCTTCGTAGAAATGTTTGTCATATGTAGCCTATTTAGTGTTCTTGGTTTGATTTCTCTTTCTCTATTTCATAAGACGATAATTCATAGATGTAGTTTTTAATCTTCAGTTTACTAGTGCGTCTTTTTCTGTTTTGACCACTGAATGACCATTTTTGCTTTTCAGAGTGTTGTGGTAACATTGTCCTTGCCAAAATAAAAACAGTAATCATATTGGAATGTTTTTCATAGCTGCTAACAAATAGTTACAAAAAGTTGGGTAACGAACAAAGTAAAATGCCGTATGTATAGTCCTACATGTAACATCACGACTTCGAGAAAAATCTGTTTTGTTGCGAGCAATTGGCAATTTTTGTCAGCGCTGGTCGCTGCAATACTCCAGTTTCAACACTGGGGAGGGCGCTAGCTCGAAAAATAGTCGTAATCCTCTTGAAACGATTTGTAGGACTTAGCAAACAGTGACGAAGTTTTGTAGTGACTAATCTATCTTAAATTAATAAATTAATAAACAAGTAAATAAACAAATAAATAAATTTGCACTTTTTGTAAAATGCACACGAAAAGTAACAAATTAATAAATAAATATATATAAAAAACCCCTTCAATATACATGAAGTGCGTCAGTGTAGTTTGAACAGCAATAATGCACATGAATGTTTAAGTACTGGGTGTCTGAGGAACTATGCTCTTGTTTGAAGATTTCTTTTTCCATACTTCATTGTAGAGTGCAAGTGTGGATGGTCATGTATTTTATATGTGCTCATGTGCGGACTGTTAGCTCATTAGAGACATGAAAAAAAAAAACACATAAAAATTTAAACTACAGATAGTGCTGTTGCTCAGTGGAAAGAGCAATGGAACATTTTACTGCTTTCATCTTGAGAAGAAGCGTCTCTTCTCTCTACCAAGTTGAAGATCCAAGTTTCCTCTTCGTCCCCCCCTCTCAGGGTCTCATATGGAAATTTAGAATGACTTTCCCAAATCTTTTTTTTTTTTTTACTTTTTTCGAGCAGCGGGAGTAAAATGAAATGTGTTTTTTAAGGGCTGCTGTGGTGGGCGTCATGAATGAAAAAGTACTTTTATCCACATGCTAAGTTAATAAGCAGTGATTTCTACTGTCAGCACTTGGAGAGAGGGGGCCTCTCTTTTGCATGCCTCAGGTGGCTCAGCCCCCTTTACCGTATTCTCCAAAATGAACAACCCCCCCCCCCCACTCCCTTCACTAAAAAGAGTTCAGAGAGCATGACAGCGAGCCTTGTCTAAAGGAAGATTAAAAAAAAAAAAGTTTCGTATCTGAAATACAGTGGATTTACCAGTTTTTACAAGAGGCTGACAAATGACAATCCATCTGCTGATTGACTTGGCGATGTCGGAGTGCTGATATCTTAATTTAGTCGCTATAATGACATATGCATAATGAAAATAATGAGGCGAAACGATCAAACCGATTTTGAACCGATTTTTCTCCTCCCCGCATCAAAACTCAATCTCTCAACTGCGTTGGTGTTCCAAGATTAGTAAAGTTGGATGAATGGGTAGTACTGGTCTGTGTGTGCGTGTGTGTGTGTGTGTGTGCGTGTGTGCGTGTGCGCGTGTGCGTGTGTATGTAAGGGTTGATAGGGTTGGGATGGGCCCAATCGGAATCAGAAATGGAATCAGCCAGGACTTTTGAATTGATCGGCCAGGTTGGTGGTTCTTGATTTTGATGTCCTGTATTGGTAAAGCTTCCACTCTGGACATTTTCATATGTGTCTGCACATGCAATATGTCCAGAGTTACAGCTTCACAACAATATTTTATCATGATATTCTTTACTCACGCCCCTATTTCACACACACACACATTCTGTAAAGAGACATTTCAGACAGCAGTAGCTCTTAGCCAAAGACTACTTTTACACCGCTCATTTTGCCATTCATTTGTAACATGTAATAACTATTTAATAACATGTAATGTAGGACTATAATATGACAATAATACATTTTAATTCATTTTTTCCCCCATGCATTTTCTGGACAAATAAAAGCAATACATGCCATATCAGAAGAATATCATTTTAAAATATTTCAAAATACTCGTAGTTTGTCTTGTACATGGCAACTTAAAATCCCAAAAGTTGTTACAAGCAACTTTCCATGTACACAAGCATGATCCCATGGATCAGACAAACGGTGTGTTTACAGTGAATATATTGCTTGTATGGTGTCGCCAAAGTCACAGTCTTTTATCGCAGTACTTTATTTTCATTGTAAATACGTCTTGTCTATACACTTACCCAAGGTATACTGTGCTTTCACACACTTTGATGTTGAAAAAGAATCTACACAGGTGTCCCTGGTGACATTGTGTATTCTTTTAAGAGGTTTGCAATGGATTGTAGTTGTTTATCCAAGTGTTTTTCAAGTGTTGCATGGGACCTGATGGGATACAGTAGTCGTTTTATACCATCTCATCCCAGACAACGATGAGTCCATTGTATAATCAGTTCGTTCAGTTATTTGTATGTGAAAATTGTATGGTGTTGTACTGAATACCATAGTGGTATGACCTGTGTTGGGTTGACTACTGCAACGGCATGCAAGTTTTACGGTTCCTCGTGAAATGTTTTGCACTACTTTGGAGAACCTTGTTCAGTACATGTTCTGTTCTCTGTCCATGCTTGAGTTGTTTGTGGCAACATGGCCAGGCAGCTCAAACAGATGTCATTTTGATCCAAAATGGCACCTAGCGTCTGCTGTGTTTCATGTTGTGTTACCCTTTGTAACCATAACATCTGTTCTTAGCTCTATTTTTGTCCCCCAACAATGAACTTGATAACTTCAGTCCTGAAGTGTTTATCGTTGGGCCTTTGCCATAGAAACTGTTTTTTCTTCCTCATCACAAATACACTTTGTTTAAATGTGACTTGAGATTAACATTGAGTACCTCTTCTTTTCACAGTCATGCCACCAAGTGACTTGAGATTTAAAATTTTGAATGAGAACACTGTACAAATGACATGGAAGAGGCCCTTAACGAGAATAGAGGGCTTCAGAATACAAGTGACATCAGATACAGGTGGGTGTCCTACAGAAAGTGGTCAAATACGCAATTTCCATTACCAGAGAAACTTTTAGAGGTTTAGCAGAGGCGTTCCACAGAACAGTGATTTAAAACTGTGATGATAACTGTTTAGATTACCGTGATTCTGCTGAGAGCCACAGATCACCGTTTGGGCTTGAGCCACGAAACGATCAGATGCTATTGGACAATGAGTGTATCATTTTTGTCATGGTGTTGTGGATTCTTTTGTTTTATCTTTTTCTTTTTAAAAGCTTAAATGAAATTAAATGAAACTTAAATTACTAAAATGAACATACCTCTAATACAAGATGTGGCTTTGATATATTAAAAAAAAGTGCTTACTTTCTGTTGAATTGTAGAGGAGCCAACTAAAGAATTTTCCCTTCCTGCCACTGCTACTAAGACATCCATCACAAACCTAACTCCTGATGTGGACTATGTAGCAACAATATGGGCATATTCTGGATCAGAGGAAAGTCTACCTCTTTCTGGGCAGCTAACAAGTGAGTCAGATTTTTACCCTGATTCAATGATATTAAACTGATGTTTATCTACACCTCAGGTCTCCTTTGTACACAAGTTAATATGGTTCATATAGTCAAGCTATTTTAATCCTTAATCTAAGTGATGTAAGTGCTCTGTTTAAGCACCTTTGCGTAGTTTAATGGGGATTACATTGTGGGGGAGTACCTTACAAAAACACAGTTATTGAGGGTCAAAGTACAGGGATCATTAACAAGAACTATTGATCCATGTCACTTTTGTGTCAACTTGTTTTGTGTCAAAGTGTTGCACATTAGCTCATTCATTTACTTGTGTTGCTTTTCTTGTTTCAGTCCAGTCAAGTGCCACTGAAGTTGGTCCCAAAAAAACACAGATTAAAGATGCAATTAGTAAGTATATATATCTCTCTTTGTTTCTATCACGCAAACACACACACACACACACACACACACACACACACACACACACACACACACACACACACACAAACTCAAACACACTTTCCTCATTCGCCATCCTCTATTCCCTCTTGTTGCGACTCTGCCTCTGGGTTCTTTCCATTGTGGCTAGTGTTTAATGGGGAATTTCTGCAGTCATTGCCTTATTATGTGGGGGTTTTTTTTTTTGCCTTGCTTTATGATTCCTGATAACACTAGTTTGTTAGTCAGCATGGAGTCATGCTGCCAGCTCCAATTATGTGAGGTAGTCTTCCCATTCTCCCTCTGTATCAATGGGTTAGCCCAACTAGCAGCTGCATGAGGGCCCCTCGTGCCTGAATGGAACAAACCCAGCCCTGAATTGCTGAGAGAAGTGGAAAGCATTACAGAGTGCACTTTACAAGTGCACTGTGGCCTCCCCTCCTCCAGATGAAGTCGAATTGGTTGGGCAAATCTCCCTCTCTTTCCCGTCATACATTAAACAGAGGTGGAAAATAAACCCTAATACCTGAGCAGTTGCTATGACTATCCTGGTCTGTCGCTAACAGGGCTCGGTTTTCCCTCCTGTGGTGCCTCTGTCACTGTGCATGGCAAACACATTCATGTAATTACAGCTAAAAGGAGCCAATTATGATATGCGATCATATCCTCTATACTCAGATGAGTCTGAGAGCTAACAGACATATTCAAAGGGAGCTATGAGACAATATATATGAGGCAAACAGATATTGCTCTCAGCAAACTTGATTATTCACAGAGAAACTGATCGTTCAAAAGTCAGATGAAAAAAAAAAAAAAGCTTATGGAATTTTCCACATAATTTGGGTGATGGGAATGGGAAAGAAAGAAATAAAAAACAGAGAAAAGCAGTAGAGAAACTGGTAATTATATCTTGCGGCAAGGCACTCTTGACACGTATAGGGATGGCAGTGTTTTCATTGCAAGTTTTTTCGACTATGTTGCGCCTCCAAAAACACCCTCCAAAAAAACAGTAATTGATTCGCCTTCCTTGTAGCAGCATCGCTCAGCTGTAGAATACAAGTGAATTGGGGGTTGTAATTTTTTTATAGGTTTACATTATGGCTTTTTTTGTTAATGGGAAAACAGTTTGGAATCTACTTTGCTGTTCTGCCATCTTCCTCAGCTCTTACGCACTATTTTAGAGTTGCCTTCACTGAAGTAATCTTTGGAGGCTTATAAGGAAGTAGAAATTGCATTGTTTTTCTCCATGTCAGCTGACATTCCACTAGATCCATGATTTTACATCCACCCTATCTCTTTTTCTTTCCCAGAATGCTCAGTCGGTGCCATTGCTGACCTAGTATTTTTGGTGGATGGATCCTGGAGCGTTGGACGGGAAAATTTTAAACACATCCGCAACTTCATTGCTGCAATGGCTGGTGCCTTTGACATCGGTGAAGACAAGACAAGAGTTGGTGTGGTTCAGTACAGCACAGACACCAGGACAGAGTTCAACTTGAACCAGTACTTGAAACGAGGGGAACTTCTTAGAGCTATCAACAACTTGCCATACAAAGGCGGGAACACCATGACAGGTACGCTATCTCTGGCATATTTAGACAAAAAGTATAACTCTTAAGGTCTGCCCTGAGGCCTTGAATGTAAGAATAAACTATACTCCCTTCCACACAATTTCACAGCAAGAAGACAGCTAGAATTACCCCCTTTTTGAGTATTTCTTTCTAACAGAAGTGAACTCATGAGTTCTTGAAACTCCTCTAGAAAGGTTAATCCATACTAAGATTTATAGCTTTAGCCTCTGTTCTCACTCAGAGCGAAGATCCCAGACAGCGAGACCACAATCTTGTGCTTAGTCTGCTCCACAGTGCCTATGTGATCATAGCTTTCAGCTGCCGATATGGAGCTTTTGCCAAATGCTGTGAAGGCTCAGCCAACCCCCCCCACACAGGAACCAACCCTAACCCCAGCTCTCTGCCATAACACCCACTCTATACCGCTTGTAGGAGCAATGTCTCTATCTACTTGTATGGAACTTGTTCAAATGAATAATTATTGTGTGAAAGATTTTGTTCCGTGGTTCAAATTTCTTGTCGTGTAAATGTTTCAATCTTTTGTTTCATCAATACTGTGTAGGCGATGCCTTGGACTACTTGCTGAAAAATGTATTCATCGAGGCAGCCGGAGCCAGGAAAGGATTCCCAAAGGTTGCCATGGTAATCACTGATGGGAAATCCCAGGACCCTGTGGAAGACATTGCCAGAAAGCTGAGGAACACTGGGGTTGAGATTTTTACCTTAGGTACATAAGAGTTTTCCATGATTTACTTTATTGAGTTGTATCTGCTTTTACCATATGGTCCTTGTATTGCTGGGCAGTGTTCAGGAAATCTATTCTGTTAATGTATATAGTAATGTTAATAAAATATAGCTCTGGATTGAAATCACAAACCCAACAGCAGTCAGTACACAATCCAATGAGTTTTGCAGATACTGTCTTGAAGTATTTTCATAATTTCCAACTCATAACATAAGCACTCTTCAAATGTTTTCCACTGACTTGACGGTTCTTTACTGAAAAGTCAGAATGCTGCGTTGGGAGTCCAGCTGGATATTCTGTTAAGTGAGAACGAAGTGATAAACTTAATTTAACACAATTAGGGGCCTATAATTTGTTCTAGCTATGCTTTACAGTTTCAGAGCCTAAAGAAATCAGATATCAGTTATTTTAAATGATTTTGTCAAGCCTCTGTTCAATTTATCAGGAACATTTGAGGATTTACTGGTGTTGACTTTTAACTAAAGTGTTTAAACCTGATGACATTGGCAGGAGATCAGAGATCAAAATTGTCATATGGAACATTTTCTCATTTTTATAAGGTACTATATACATTTTACACAATTTTTTTGTTCCGTTGCCAATCAGGGATCAAAGAAGCGGATGAGGCTGAGCTGAAACAAATGGCTTCCACTCCGTACAGCAAACATGTGTACACAGTGCCCAACTTTGATCTGATCAAGACTGTGCAGAAAGCACTTATCACTCAAGTGTGCAACGGTGTTGATGACCAACTCAACTCACTCGTTAGTGGAGAAGAAAGTAAGTGGCATTTAGGGCCTTATCAGTATGTATCACAATATCGCTATATTTGTTCAAATGCTTTGGACACATCTTTTTTTCAAATCTTTGTTCAAATCTTTCTTATGTTTTCATCCGGGCAGTGATTGAACCAGCCTCCAATCTGCAAGTCACAGAAGTGGCCTCAAAATCTATGCGGGTGACGTGGGATGCCTCCCTGGGGGATGTCACAGGCTACAAGCTGCAGCTTGTTCCCATGCTTGCAGGCAGTAAGAGGCAGGAGCTGTATGTTGGACCCACTCAAACCTCTGTGAACGTCAGAGACTTGTCCCCAGAAACGGAGTATGAGATCAGCCTCTTTGCCCTGAAAGGCTTGACACCTAGCGAGCCTGTGATGGCTATGGAGAAGACACAGCCTGTCAAAGTGTCCGTTGGTGAGCATTTCAGTGTCAAATATCAAAAATATCATTCTATCTCTCAATCCGTCTGGTCACTGATCACAAGTGGCAGTTCTTTGTTGGCAAAGTTTATTTCTTCATTAAGATCTTGAAAAGCACAGTTAACGTGAGGAAATATGATGCTGTTGTAGTTGTATGACTCTGGTCATGATTTGCGTGGTATGGTTGATCATCTTATCTAGAGGTTTGTTTTAATTGTCTGCAGAATGCTCTCTTGGAGTGGATGTACAAGCTGATGTAGTTCTCCTGGTGGATGGCTCATACAGCATAGGACTGGCCAATTTTGCTAAAGTAAGAGCTTTCCTGGAAGTTCTTGTCAATACCTTTGACATTGGGCCAGACAAAGTGCAGATCAGCCTGGTTCAGTACAGCAGGGATCCCCACACTGAGTTTTACCTGAACACTCATCATGACCTTAATGCTGTGGTTAAAGCCGTAAGGACGTTCCCCTACAGAGGAGGCTCCACCAACACGGGCAGAGCCATGACTTATGTGAGAGAAAAGATCTTCATTCCAAATCGAGGGGCCCGTACCAATGTGCCTCGTGTTATGATTCTCATCACGGATGGGAAGTCCTCGGATGCCTTCAAGGACCCTGCCACCAGGCTGAGGAGCACAGATGTGGAGATCTTTGCTGTGGGTGTCAAGGATGCAGTGCGCTCAGAGCTTGAGGCCATCGCTAACCCTCCAGCGGAAACCCACGTGTACACAGTGGAGGACTTTGATGCTTTCCAGAGGATTTCCAATGAGCTCACACAGTCCATTTGTCTACGCATTGAACAGGAGCTTCTCAACATCAAGAAGAGGAGTGAGTGCCTTTGGCATCAGCCTTTTTTCCCTTTTCAGTCAAATATGCTCTCCCATCAAAGGAAACACACACACACACACACACACACACACACACGCACACACACACACATATGATGTTTTTTTTCAGATTCAAAATATATTTGCTCAAATTTTAAACTGTGTTTGCTAGTTTTCCATGTGATTTATTGATTGATTTAAGCGGTAATATGACTATTTTTCCCAGACAAAAACAAGTGAAAACAAAACAAACAAACAAACAAAAAACAGAAAACTGTTTGTTTTAATGTCTGAAGAATTTGTCTTAAAGAAATCTGTATAATTTGTCATAATTTAAGATTTTTACTAAAATCATTTGTCTGGCCAGTGTAGAAGTGACAAGCTGTGAACTTAGAGGTGCCAGAACCATGGTGCGCTGTGGTAGTATTTTGTCCTTATCTTGGATATAGTGATTTCAGCTGGGAGGATCATAGGGAAGATCAGGAGTTCAAGTCAGAAAACTCTGGGCCACATGCTTGTAATTACACATGTCATAATATGTTTCCTTCAAATTAGCCTTATGTTCCCCCTACCCCATCTTTGTGACAATGTGTTACACACATGTAAAGTCCTTTGCTCTCCCAAGAGCAAAGGGTTTCTGCATGTTAGTGTTCAATGCCAAATATTAGTCATTCTGCATTACGAGGCCATGACAAGTATTCTACCCTGGCGGTGTGTTGTGCAACTAAGAGACAGTTTGATTGCATATTATATAATTCTTACATAATAACTTTTTGTGACAGAATCATAAGAGCACCATAAGACTAACTCCTTTTAACTTGATTTGCTTTCAAGGTTTGCTTCCGCCCAAGTCTCTGACCTTCTCTGAAGTGACCTCCAGAAGTTTCCGGGCCACTTGGGAGATAGAAACAACCGATGTTGAGTCCTACCTGCTGCGGTACAGGCCCGCTGGAGATGAAAACGCAGACTATGTCTCTGTGTCACTGCCAGGAAACACCCTGACATCTACATTACTCCACCTTACACCGGTCACCAAGTACGAGGTCAACATCTACGCCCAGTACGACAAAGGAGAGAGCTTCCCTCTGACTGGATTTGAGACCACACTGGAGGGTCAGTGTCGCTGGCGGTTCTTTAGGACTTATTTAGTATGAAAGACAATATAACAGCTCGAAAACATTACACCAGACACCAGGTTACACCAGTCTTTAAGTTAGCAATATGCTTATTTAAGAAGACAATACTGTTACAGCTAAACCGTTTACCTTTTATGGCAGAAGGGGTTGATCTACAATTGTAGATTAGCCATGAAAAGTGCATGCTTCCATTCTAAAACAGACAACTTCTTTGCTGCAGAGCAAGGACCTGTACGCAACCTTAGGGTGACAGAGGAGACCACAGACAGTTTTCGGGTCTCCTGGTTGGCAGCGCCTGGGGCAGTGGTGAGATATCGGCTAACCTATGTTCCTGTCAGGGGAGATAGTCCAGTGCAGGAGGCTACAACCATAGGCACTGAGACCACCACTGTGCTCCAGCAACTCTTCCCCAGCACAACCTACCGTGTGACAGTTGCCCCGGAGTACCAGTCTGGAACTGGGACCGCAATGCAAATTGATGGCACCACCAAAGATGGTAATTGACAGTGTTAAACCTTTGCATGTATTTTTCCACTGTAATCACCTAACGCCAGTGATGTTTCAAAAGTCAAGGCAGCCAAAACCCACCAGCAGTGTTGGATTTCATGTGGGGGAAATTTTCAGTGTCAGGCATGTGATGAAAAGTAGCCTGAGAAATAAGGAAATGCTTTAGTTTTCTGAATAGAAGAGCCCTATGGCTTCATTCTCCTAGCAAAACAAAGCCATAGGGCTCCTCTATTAAGAGATTTACTACTTGCTCTGAGTTAACTAACTCAGAGTTTTCACTAAACCCACTTTCTGGACCCCCCCCCCCCCCCCAACTAAAACCTGTGCTCCAGGACTTATAATAAATGAATATAGCTATTATTCATTCGATTATCAGTGAGGGAAGTTAACATCTGCATGAATGACTGATCTTGGTGCTGCAGCTGTACAGTTTTCAGAGTCATGGAAGAGAAAGAAGACATATCTTAGGTTGGGATTTTTCCTTAAAAGTTCACAGTTCTTTTCAAAATGTTTAGACTTTTTCTGTATTGTTTTGGTAAACGAACATTTTTAAAATACATGGGGGGAAAAAATATTTATAACTTTTACCTAATAAGTCCCTTGAGTTTGCATGTTTCAACATTTGGTCAGTGGAAGAGGCTTCTACATTTTCACAGTGTTTGTCACTGCCGTCCAAGTGTACCTAGGGTCGTGGTTTAGTGTTTATTTTTTTTGGGTGACATTCAGATGGCTTTATTCATCAAAAGTCTTATGACTTTCATGTAGCAGCTGACAACACTCATGAAAAGAACGAATCTTTGACACACTAAAAAAAAAAATGCATTGTGCTTTGGGAGAGGTCTGTACGTATGCTCTACTGCAGTAGGCTGTCAGAGACCTCAGGACTGCTTATCTTTCTGAAGGCCTTGAGCCATGCTGACCTCATGTCATACAAGAATAACAAATAGGGTGATCATTGCCATCTGCTTCTGCTGCTCTTGCAGTAGCAGACGTCTCTGGAGAATGAGGATCGGGAGAACTAATAAGGCTCTGAGACGGAGTCAGGCTGTTTTTTTTCTAAGCGCCATGCTAAACTAATATGGTTAACAAATCTCCTAATGGAGTAACCAAGAGTAAATTTGTCCTAGTCTGTGTACCAAGGAAGCCAGGGGACTGGAATGTTTGATAGATTAGTTTTGGCGTGACAGATGGAAAGAGATGCACTAGGAGATCAGTTTACGCGCTGAACTTTAAAGGTGAACACGTGCTTAAAGTTACATTTTTTCCACTCCCCACTTTGAACCATAATAAGTAAATTTGCTTTGCCTTGAAATATATTTTCTGTGTTTGATTTACTTTTGATATATATATATATATATATATATATATATATATATATATATATATATATATATATATATATATATATGTATATAAAAAAAGCTCCTTTTCTCGTCTATTTAACGAGAAACCAGATTTGAACAATTATAAGTTAACTTGTTCCATTTCACAGAAACTCAACTGAGGAAAACTGATTTTCCTCAGCTGAAAATACTGCTAAATAAGCAGTTCATGTTTTTTTTTGGTTTGTTTGTTTTTCCTCTGTTGTTGCCACACAATTATTTGCTACATAAGGATGTCATTGAGATAGTCAGCCACTGATCAGCTAGGGCCTGAACCAGAGAAATTAGACCTTGCAACAATAGTAGAGCAACGGTCTGGGACTCTGACTGAAAAAAGCTGTTGCGCTTGGAGCATTTGTTCCCGTGACTTTTCAGACATTTTAAAACAAGCCCGTTGACTCAGTGAATGAATGGTGAAAAGCATTCTTAGTCATCTCTGCTGGGTGTGTGTGCCTGTACCTGTTATAAAGATTTGCCTTAGTTAGGTTACAACATGTACAAGATAATAAGAGGACTGAGTCATGATTTAGCATTCTTTCCAGTCAGCAGATGATGAGATGCCCTGACTCCATGTTAACTTTGTGTTTTTCCATTACTTACCTGCTTGCTCAGGCCTCAGATAGTGTTAAAACACAGGTTGGCTGAACTTTAGGAAACATAACCCATACACAAGGAAATTAAGTGTGCCTGTGTTTCAGCCATAACTGGGTTATTGTGCACAAGAAAATTGATTTTACCCAGAGACCTAGAGGGTGACTACCTGGTTCTAATGAAAACAGGAGACCCCGCTGTTTCTAGTTTTGTTGATACCGACTGCATGACTCTCGGAGAGACAGATGTTTGCTTTAACCTTGATAGTCACCTATTTCCAAAACCATATGTTCTCAAGATGTGTCAACTGCTTGGTAGTAATCCCAGATATACAAGCATAGAGAAAGCAAGGCAAGACAAGCAGCAGATGTCTGAAACGGGAGACATCCATGATCAAGGTGATGTTGATGCCGATATCCAGCTCTCTGCACGAATGTTTGGGTTGAATAACCTTTTTTGTGCACTGCTGTGTGGTCGATTTTCTAGAGGTAGGCTGTGGTGTTTTAGATGTACAGATGTGAGTAGGTCCGCTCCTCTTTAGTCTTTATTGCTGTGACCGGCTGTTAAGTCACGGTGTCCCCTGGACAGATTTATAAGTCTCTGCGTAGAGGAGCAGTTTCTGCGGCGGCACCTGCACAGATGACTGCAGACAGGGAGATAATGAAGAAAAATGGCTACGTGTCTGCTGTAAACATATCAAAATGTGTTAGGAGGAGGGAAAGTGCAGTATATTTGAAATATTGTACGAGCTTGTCTCAAGAGAATTTTCGCCCAGCTTATATGTTTCACATCCTTGGAGATTTACTCTTTGTTTACCAGTGCACTATATGGTCATTTTCTGCGACTAAGATTTAAGAGCTGTAATGAACTCTACAGCTACATAATCTCTCTGTCCACACTAAATTTGTATTTTTTCTTTTTCTTTTTCTTTTTTTTGTAAACAGAGAAGGGTTCTCCCTCAAACTTGGTGACTAGTGATGTCACCGACACTAGCTTTGTGGCATCGTGGACAGCTGCCCCTGGGAGGGTGAAAACATACAGAGTCCTTTGGAAGTCTCTGTTTTCTGATGAATCTGGAGAGAAGACTGTTCCTGGAGAAATCAACACAACTCTGCTGGATGGCCTCACTCCAGAGACCCGCTACCAGGTGTCTGTCTTCGCCTCCTACACCCGAAGTGAAGGAGAGCCGCTCGTTGGGGAGGAGACCACTGATGGTATGTTAAGTTCAGCACAGTTCTGTTTTCATTTGTGTCAGTCTAAGCTCTCCACTTGTCATCAGTAATTGTCCTCTCCCACCCTTTCAGTCCACGGAAGGGATATAAAACTCTTGCCTTCAAAAGATTTAAGTCCTTTTTTTTTGCTGACACTGGCATTTAACTGAACAATTAGTGTGTCTGATTTGTGAAAATGTAATCATATTTGCCTTCTTTGTATAGGGAGGGTAAAAAATCTATAGTACCAGGCATTTATTTTATAACCCTGTGTTAAATAGCCCTGGTCTATGGACTGGTAGGGCTGATAAAATGAAAAGTTGGAGAGGGAAAAAGATACTTTTCGTGGAAAGGAGTGATGAAGAGGCCTAAGACTGCCTAGTACTGCATAACACTGCCTAACACAGCCTAATACTGAATTCTTCCCTGAGAGACAGCCATGTTTACATGACTGTTATATGTTACCTGTTTGCATGAGTGGAATTAGACCTGTCATTAGAATGCAGCGAAGGGCACTCTCTTCTCTCTGACACTGAGAAATATTCAGCTCTTAGCTTTTATTATTCCTACCTTATATGCGCAAAGACTGAGGTGTAGAAACTCTGCCAGGTTTCACCAGCAAGGTAAAAGCACTTGTATTATTTAAGTTTCGAATGGAGTAATACTACAATACTCCAAAGTGACTCCTCCATGAACTGTCACAGTGGGTGATAATCAGGCCAAGAAAAAAAAAAAAAAACAAGTATTGAATTTCAGTTGAATGGAAAGAAATCCTTTTCTGTTTAGCAGTATTCTGCGATGCAGTATTCTGGGTGCCTGTGGTCTTGGACTCCATGGAGTCTTACATAAATAAAGTGGGTTTTGTGTCTCAGTGCTGTGGTCTCTCAAGGACCCTGAGTGGAAAAAGTAAGAGGGTATTCGCTCATATGCATTGAGAGTGCTTAGACAATTTAACGGCCATATAGAGCGGCAGCTTTAAAAGGATGCATGTGTGCCTTCAGGCTGTAATGTAGGCCTTATGTTGTCTGAGATGGTGAGTTATAGAGTTTAGACACACTTTGTTAAAGACCATATATATGTATATGCCCATTCCTGCAGAGACACACAGTTGCTCACTCTAGTGGAAACTGGTGCAATCATTTTGGAAAAGATTCATATGTATTTTTTCTTCATTTGTTTGACTACTTTTTTCCACTGCATTGTACACTGTACAAGCACGTATTCTGTCATTTGCTACAAGTGATAAAGATCTTTGGATAAAGACCCCATAAGTTCCAGTCAAATCAATCAACATATTAGAATGAATTGGATGCAGTGTTTTTTTTTTTCTATGCATAAAAAAAATTCTCATAGAGAAGACTAAATCTGAATATTTTCTTGCTAACCATTTGGATCGATTTACCTCTGTTTAAAGCAAGGGCATTGATGAAATACAGAAATGCTTGGTAAATGACATTTGAATTTCAGGGGACAGGACAGGAGAAAGGAGCACAAAGTTACATTTAATTTTAATAACCCTCAAATCAGAAGTCCCTTTACTGTCTTCTAACCCAGAAATATTTATTTTTCAAGAGAAAATATTAAACCGAGAAAATATTTTTAAGACAGTGCATTCCTCTTCTCTTCGCAGCCTCTGCTGCTTCTAAGGCTTTGATTGTGTCCGACGAGACGGAAAGAACTATGAGAGTCACGTGGAAACCGGCACCTGGGAAAGTGGTCCACTACAGGGTAAAGTACGCACGCCAGGGGGATGGAAGAGAGCTGTCAATCAAAGTGCCCTCTAACGTAACCAGTACCGTCTTGAGGAAGCTGCATTCCCTTACCACATATGACATCACCGTGCACCCTATCTACAGGCGTGGAGAAGGCAAAGCAAGGCAAGGAGTAGGAACGACACGTACGTTGGTCCATAATTCAAGCCCATGAGTCACAAAACTGTGCCAGTACACCACGAGAAACTGGAATTAAGTGCACCACAGATACCAACATGCACTAAAGGTCCACTAACAGACTGCATTTACTTGTGTTCTATTCACCTTTATCAGGGACTGTTGACATCTTAGCTGTATTATGGCATTTATATTTAACCTGAAGCTTTTGAAGGATGTGGAACTTTTGACAGCGGATCGTCTGTTTGGTTGATTGTGGCAATCCATACTGTGAACATATGCTAATGTTACTCATATTCATTGTCTCCTTATTTAGTGTCACCATTCAAAGCTCCTAGGAACCTGAAGACCTCAGAGCCAACAAAAACTAGTTTCCGTGTCACATGGGATCCTGCTCCTGGAGATGTGCGTGGCTACAAAGTCACCTTCCACCCAAGTGACAATGATGTGGACCTTGGGGAGTTGCTTGTTGGCCCTTATGACAATACAGTTGTCCTTGAGGAACTCAGGTAGGATTTTCAATGTGAAGCAAGTGAAATCTAGCTGATAGAGCAGAGATGTTTCACTTTTGAATGTTTTTAATAATTTTCCTATTAAATTGAGGATGATGACTTCTTCTTTGGTTTTGTCTCCAGAGCAGGAACAAAGTATTCAGTGGCTGTTTTTGGAATGTTTGATGGTGGGCAGAGCCTGCCATTGGCTGGAGAGGAGAAGACCACCCTTTCCGATGCACCTGAAGGCCCACCACTTGAAGCCTCTGGTAAAAGCTCTCTTTACCAAGCATGCAAACAGGGACACCTTCGATGCTTCTGACACATTTAACGATTTTCATCTGTTCTACAAGAGACAGCATTTTGCTGTTTTTTATTAACACTCTCCAAGAAATTGGATTCAGTGCACTGATATGACGTTGGTATGTCTATGATTTATACTTGGGAGGGGGAGGGGGGGGTATTTACCCCTCGTAATTAGTATTGTTCCCCTGTTCACCAGAGATTGATTGGCTAAACCACAGTTCTGCATGGATAAAACTCCAGAGCTAATTGTTCAGCCTCAGAGCAAAAATAAGAGTTGCATCTGCTTCTTTTTCTGCTTCGCATATTTAAGTGTCAGCGCTCATTAGCGTGTGAGGATGTGTACGTCCCCTTCATTTATGACTTTATGAAAAGGCATGGTGAAAAGGAAAGCGTTCTGGTTTCAGTTACAGCCTTTTAACATTCAAGGGAGTGTATGGTGTGGTATACTGTATTATGGACTGCTACCTTGGAGTAGCAGCCTATCTGGCTATGAAAATTTTGTTTGTTTGTTTTTCAATAAGACCCCAGAGCGTCTATGACCCCAAGCAGAAATTTCTTACGTAATGAGCAGTAGATTCAGTGAGAGAAAGCAATTTTACAAAATCAAGCGCTGAATCTGGTGTGTACCAGAGCTGTCCACAGATGCACATTTGGTCATTCATGCAGTAAATAAGGAGATACCACACTGGCTTGGTATTTTATGTCTAACCCCTAACTGGCAATCCCTCCCACATTTATGTAATGAAACACTGGAAACCCTCCGTAGTAATAGGTAGAAAAAAGTAAGCAAAAAGTTGAGTATACTGCAGGGCACACAAATGCAATTATGTCCTCAAGGGCACACAAATACAGTTTTGCAAACTGAATTATGATTTGGTTCTCACGTCGTATACAGGAGTATTTTCAGATGGACAAACTGCCAAATATTCAGCTGAACATTATGTATATTTTCAGGGGAAAAAAAAAAAAAAAAAAGAAAAGAAATAGGCATGTTGTCAAACATCTTTCACAGTATTTACCGTTTTCCTGAAAATCGAAGTGGATCAATCAACTTTATGTAACCTGTTTTCAATTGCAGAGACAGTGGCAGCTTGCATAGCACATTGACAAGAGTGTGCATATGTGCTTTAGACTCTTTGGAGAAGCAGCCCCTCTCACCCTTGCAGGTGTCTGGAGTGGCGAACTCTGTGCAGAGCAGGAATGTGCAATAACTCTCCTGAGATGGGCTACTCATATATCATGCGTCAAGAGGCTTCTTTTGTTGTTCTGTGGGACAGAATCCTTGACAGCTCCGCAAAATGTCCTTAAGGCCGGATGCCAGAAGAGCTTTTGGATACAGCAGAGGGCTGAAACTTTGGAAAAAAAAAAAGAACACGTAGAAGAAGAAAGAGACATAAATCTTTGTGAAAACAATTCAGAATAAAACTACAAATCTGTAATAAAGTGTAATATATATTTTATGTGTAAAAAATGAGTGTGTTTTTGTGTTACTCAGTGTTGTCATTAAGAATGCTTTTCTCCTGTGTGCATATTTCCTCCGTCTTGACTCAAACTCTGCTCCACATGAACTTCATTTGACCTGAACGTTAATATTATGACTGCTCGCTGAAGGTGCTTTGGCTTTTGTCTTTGTTTGACTTGCTTCCACTGTCTTTCACTTCACAGATGCTCAGTGTAAGACCTCATCCAAGGCTGACATCATCCTGCTAGTTGACGGCTCATGGAGCATCGGTCGTCTAAATTTCAAAACCGTTCGGCAATTTATTGCTCGCATGGTTGGTGTTTTCGACATAGGTCCTGATAGAGTCCAAATTGGTAAGTGGTTCAAGCTTCCTGAACCTGTTCGTCTATAGGAGAGCATGTTAATAATAGGCGCACTATCTCTGAAAACAGCACAGTCGAGAACTGAATGTATTACAAAGAAATGGTCCTGCTTCCATTTTTTTATTTTGAATGAATAAATGGCTTTGTCTGCAACAGGTCTGGCTCAGTACAGTGGAGATCCCAAAACTGAGTGGCATCTGAATGCTCATTCAACTCGTGATTCCTTGCTGGAGGCTGTAGCTAGCTTACCATACAAAGGAGGAAACACAATGACTGGTACCCTACTCACCTAGCTCTACTGTAATGTACTACTGCAGTGTAACTATTATATTATATAATTGATATTTGTACAGATGGAAGACACTGTTGGTATACTAAATCTCTTTGTTTTAGCTAAGTAGACCGTTTTAACATTGGAATTTTGGTGTTTACATTGACATTCACAGTATTTTTCACTACTTGCCCTCTTGTAAGTGTCACATTCTTTCACTGAAACTCTCATTAATTTTTTTTCAGTTCAGTTCAATTCACCACTCTCCACATTTCTCTAGGCTTGGCATTGAATTACATCCTCCAGAACAACTTCAAACCAAATGTGGGTTTGCGACCCGACTCTCGGAAGATTGGTGTGCTTATCACTGACGGCAAATCACAGGACGAAATTATCGACAACTCTAAGAAACTGCGGGATGACGGCATTGAGCTCTATGCCATTGGTTAGTAATTCAGATAGAATGCTCCTCAATGATGAGGCATACTTGTAGGTCCAAGTCATTTGTTACTTTATGAATGCTTAGATTTTTTGTTAGGCCGGAATAAGGATGTTCACATTTGTGGTCCTCTAGGTGTGAAGAACGCTGATGAGGCTGAATTGAGAACTATCGCCTCTGATCCAGATGATACCCACATGTACAATGTCAATGACTTCAGTTTCTTATTGGACATCGTGGATGACCTCACTGTCAACCTTTGTAACAGCGTTAAGGGCCCAGGTAAACATGGTCCAGCCATTCATACATCCATACATCCATCCACCAAGCTTCTCGCTTTTTTAGAATGCTTGGCAACTTTTGTTTATGATATCCCCAAAATACTGTTTTGTTATATATATATAAAAAAAAGGTACTAAAGTAATAGCAGTGCTTTCATGAAAACATCAGCATGGATTTTGGTCACTTAAGGATAGTGTTGATTTATCACACATCAAAAGGCCTATACTAGGAATACCTAAAAAAAGAAGGGTATTCCCTTAAATTGGTGATATATTACCCACTTAGCCTTGTCAGACAGATACCCAGGGTAGTTTTGTAGCTCAAGTATACTACGTGAGCTATTTGACATCCTAGCTCAAATTTCTCATTTGCTCTTGACCCAGCGGGAGGACCAGGGACAGCTTCTGACCTGGTGACCTCTGAGGTGACCCACTACTCCTTCCGTGCCACCTGGATACCCCCTGATGACCCTGTGGAAAAGTTCCGCATTGAATATGTGCCTGTAGCCGGAGGGAAAACTGAAGTGGTGAGTTCAACAATTTTCTCCTCTTGTTTATCCCGCTCTCATCCGAGAATGCTGAGAGTGCTTTGGGATCAGTGACCCATTTCAGTACCTGAGTTACACATGGCAGAATGGATCTGCGCATTATTAAGCTGATTGGTCAACACACTGATTATCCATGATGGGGTTAATCGGTTTAGGACTGTAATGAGATGGATACAGTCTACTGGGAAAAAAAAATGATTTCAATTTTCACAGTTGTGTTCTGTATATGAGATAAGAGTCAAGTTTGGTTACTTAATGGCTTACCTCTCGTTTTCACTCTCCTCTAGGCATGTGATTCTGGACTTTCTAATATGTTTTCATGGGCGCCTTTCAAATTCAAAATAGAGTAACATTTGGGTTTCACTTGTCCACCATTTTTAATATGTTACTGGGTTTCACTTGGTTAGTCATATAATTGCTCTCCACGGACTGGGACCTCTGGTGACAGATCCAATTCCATGGCTTTGACTTTTACTTTTACTTTTAAATGCTTATGTTGGACCGAAGTAAAGGCATGTATAAACTCCACTCAAATCAGCAAGCCATATTTCATATATGTGGTACATACGTGTGGAGAGGTTTGAAAGAATCATTGCAATAGTTTTACTGAACTCTAATGCTGCACTCGTTGAACCATTCAGGATCACTCACAGCAGTTCCAACCCAGTCCCATAACTATTTGCAACAAAAACAAAACCTTTTGGATGGACGTGCTGCATAGAGTTGATTTAAGGTCTCTCTATTTCATTCTTTTGAGATCTCCTTTCCTCTCTCTCTCTCTCTCTCTCTCTCTCTTCCTGTTCTGAGTCTGTGTTTAACAACATGCATATGTCATTTTTTTTGGGGGGGGGGTCTACTGTAGGTTTATGTGGACGGTGAAGTGAACACTATCGTCCTAGAGGACCTGATGCCCATGACCGAGTATGTGGTCAACGTCTTCTCGATGATTGGAGACGAGAGCAGCGAGCCTCTAAAAGGCACTGAAACTACACGTGAGTGTGCAGCTGTTTGCCTCCTCTGCACTTCCTCTCCCTTTGTTCTCCCATTCCCTTCCTCATTATCATCTCAATTACACAGGATAAGCTTTGAAATCACTTCCTCTGAATTAGAGCTCCACAGATTCAGGCAGACCAGCAGCGCAGCTTGGAACGAATGATAAAATTTAGAGTTTTTTTTATGGAAAGTTACTCCTGCTTGTAGAATAGATTTAACGGTTATCTTAATTACCTTAGCAGGAAGCACTCGGCTGAATGAGTTTTTAAAGAGACGTTACTGTTAATGCAATGGAACTGTTTTTGTTTAGGTTTAATTGTATTGGTTGCATATGTTGTAACAGTCACAAAATCGCAAAATGACAAGTCAGTTGTCTTGGAAGAAATAGGAATTTGAGAAATAAGCTTGTATTTGACATATATACCACAGTGTTTATGAAGCAAACATGTTCTCCTGGACGTTTTTATGCAGACTAATAAAGCAGGTTATCATAAACTGATCAGGGTATATTGGATTACCTACGGCACGTACATTTTAGTAAATTCTGCATGGCTCACGTACAGCACTAATGCTGGTTCCATAAACCCCACTGAAACGACTGAAAAATGAGTTTGAAACCAATTAATTGTTTCACAATACAGCGTTTCAGCCCAGGGTTTAAGCTTTGGTCAGGTTATGAGTCGATAAAGAAAACTTACATAGTTTTACATGATTTAAAGTACACTGACAGTTTTAATTGGCTTTGTAGTTTGTTTTATAGTTTGCTTTAGTCTATTTTTAAATACCTAACTATGATATTTATTATAAAGTGTTACAAGACTTTTCTCAGTGTCATAAAGAAGCATTTACCATGTTGTCATGCACCACTTGGATACAAGAATATGCTTAAGTAATCGTGGGTGTCTTTATTGTTACTTTAACTGAACACTCCTACTTGGAGCATCATTCTCCTGTGTGACCATTGCTTGTAACTTCTAACTTCACTTTCTGCCCCACCCCTATTAAAGACTGTGGGCCTTTGTGATGTAGGCTTATGGACGGGTTACTGCCTCTCTTGTCAATATCCCTAGAGTTTGAATGGAAGAGGCTCTGAGCCAGCTCTCAACTGGAGCAATACCTCAGAATGTATTCAGAGTCACTGGATACAGTTTAAAAAAAAAAAAAAGGCCATATTGGAACACACTATGAGAGTCAACATACAGTTAGTCTTATTATGAGTCATGTTAATTTGAAGACTAGTTCTTGACGAATTCCGTTGCCTTAATGCCAGTTCTACTGTTTTCATTTCATGGCTGGTGTACAGTTTTAGGTGTTAGGGGAGCTTTCTTGTGCGCCTGCGGTATGGTTTACATTTATTTTTGTAATACATCTCTACAGATATGTCAGCACTACCTCAGCATAGCTCGGAGCAATTTAGCATTGTCATCTGTTTTATGTCTTTAATTCTTGTGTTTTATTTATTTATTTATTTATTTCTCTGGGGGGGGTTTCTCAGTGCCACTCCCGGCCGTAAAGAGCTTGATGGTGTACGATGAGAGCCTGACCACTATGCGGGTGAAATGGGAGTTGGCACCAGGTGCGACTGGCTACATGCTCCTGTACAGTGCCATTAACGCCACCGTGCCCACAGTGGAAAAAGAGGTGAGCATCCCCAAGCTCAGAGTATCAAGTCAAGTGCACCCCTGCCTGTGTAACCATCATCGGCATTTCCACATACAATTTACTATAACCTGAGACAAAGCAGCTCAAACATCCACCAACAATTCCTGCTCCAGATGATAAATGTGACAGTCACAGCACAGCAGGAAGCAGGCCATTTTACAGTGTTCAGGCAACGTCCACAAGAAGTAGTCTCTTTTGGATACACGGGGTAATGGGGAGGATTAGATCATGTTGGCTAGACTCTTGCTTCTTTTCCCCCTTGAAACTTCTGAAATGATATGAACCAAATAGTATTTGACCAGCTGCTCCACATTCTGATTTCTTTTAGTCTCTGTGGGTTGCAGGGTTGTAGTTCTAGCTAAGCAGAAGTAGCTTCCTTTAGTTTAAGCCAGTGAGGAGGAAGCATACCTCAAAAACTAAACTGGCTCTGAGTTTTTTTTTTACAACAGACCAGGTGTTCTAAAGCCTACTTCTGACAAGTCCTGTCTGGTAGGACTCTTTACCCCTCATGTCCAGTCTCATTCTACCTTCCCCTCCTCCCCTTATCCCTCATCCTTCTCCTCCACAGATGCGAGTTGGGGCAGATGAGAATGATGTCCAGCTGCTGCAGCTGCAACCCAACACAGCGTACTCGCTCTCCCTCTTTGCCCTGCACGGCGAGGCAGCCAGTGATCCCTTGATAGACCAAGGAGTCACGTGTACGTCAAAGTCTCATTTTCTATCTCATTATTTCCAGTAAGTCCCAGTATGTCATATTTGTGAATTTTTATTATGTCCCAACACCCTCTCTCTCTCTCTCTCTCTCTCTCTCTCTCTCTCTCTCTCTCTCTCTCTCTCTCTCTCTTTCTCTAGTGCCCCTACCTCCTGCTGGTGTGTTGAGAATCACTGATGTCACCCACAGCACAATGCGGCTAAACTGGGATGCTGCTCCCGGAAAAGTGAGGAAGTATCTCGTTACCTATAAGCCTGAGGATGGAGAACTGAAAGAGGTAAGTAATGTTGTGGGAACTTTAGGTGTTACTTTTCAAGAGTATACTGTGTTTGTAGGAGGTACATTGTTTATGCCACTGACATAATTCAGAAGAGTTTACCACTTACAGCATAACAGACAAAGTTGTACTTGATTTCAAGAAAACTTGGGGGAAAAAAACCCTCTTCTCTGAGATCTGATTGTAATTAAAAGCAAAGGCAAAATCTATGAACATGCTCTTGTGTCCAGATGAGTGAGAGTGCAAAGTTTCAACAGAAACAATAGCTTTACTCGTGAAAAAAAAAGAAAAAAAGAAAGAAAAATATCTCAAGCCCACAGTATGAACACTCATTCAAAATTTCATTTCTGCAGAAGAGTGATTTGTGTTTTGCTTATCAAGATCCACAGCTGGGCTACATTGACATCTCTGGTGCCTGACTCCCCCACCAGACTAAATAGGATGGTTTCAGCCTGTTTGCTGAAAGCATTCTAATTATTTTGTTTGTAATTACTTTTTCGTTGTTGGTCTAGCTCTCAAATAAGAATGTTACAATGTTACAATGAGCTTGATCCTACTTGCAGTTGCCATCTCTAAAGTATGTTTAAAATATTCCTTATGAGTTTGTTGTCATGCCCAAAGAACGTTTGCTGTTGAATATTACTTCTGTTTTTCCTTTGGCTAGCGTGTCCTTGACTAGTTATAAAGAATGGACAGATGGAATGTACTGTCGTATACATGATTTACCTGTTAGCACTTTTTTGTGTTGCTAATAACAGTGTAACTTAATGTGAACACTGCTCTTCTTGATTTTTTTTTTTTTTTTGTTACATCATTCTCAGGTTGAGGTCAATGGTGATGTCACAACCCTCGATCTGTCCAACCTCATCTCTCAGACTGAGTATGATGTTGCGGTGACTCCTGTGTATGATGAGGGTCCAGGCAACCCAATGCTTGGGAGTGCTGTTACAGGTGAGTTTATTTTCCTGAATGCATGGCCCAGTGCACAGTAACAGTGTCTCATATGTCATATGTCTGTTTGCTGTTATGTATGATTTAGAGTGCGCTCTCATTGGGAGTTCATTAGTTGAGATCTGTTTGGCTGGTGTGTTGCGAGGCAATTTCCATATTGTTCCTCTTTGCATGATTACCATGTATCACGCCATTAATCTTCACAGCAATGTGTGTTTATTAAACACTGCATGGGGCCATACTTTTCACTAGTCATTAGCACAACTCTTGCTTTCAATCAGAAATTCAAACCACTTCTTTTTGCACACTCTCTCACAAACACGCATTATGTCAGCCTCTTCTGAATAACATGACCTGGCAACAAGCTGGGCATCCACATGGTTAGCAGACCCCCCCCCCCCCCACCCCCACCCCCCCGCCCAAAAAAAAGAAGCCATGCTAGCCCCATTATAACATGATAACATGCTTCTATAATGTCTGTCTATTCACACAGATGTGGTTCCAGCCCCTAAGAATCTGAGGTTCTCAGAGGTGACCCAGACATCCTTCAGGGCCACATGGGAACACGGTGCCCCAGATGTCGCCCTGTACCGCATTGGTTGGACAAAGAAAGGGGAGAACAACTTCAAATATGTAAGTCCATGTGGTTGGGTACATAAGGGGTTATTTGCCCAATAATTAAAATGCAAGACTGTTAAACATCCTTGACTTTTGTTGATATACTCCGACCCAAACTGTTAGAAACTCAAAATGTGTACTATTTATAGTATTCTCATGGATTAAAACTAATTACTGTCCAGACATGCAAATTCAGGCCTCATGCTATTTTTTCTCCTGATGAAATAGCATAAATTTTTGTTTTTTCAAGCTCTGTCAACAACTTTCAAGTAGTTGTAAAACCATGATAGAACTTGCAGGTTGGCTAGTGCCCATGTAATAAAATACATAAAGAATACTGCTTGTATTAGATTGACCTATAACTACTTACTGGCTTTCTGCAGGCCATCCTTAACAGCGATGAGACAACTCAGGTTCTCACGGACCTGGACCCAGACACCATGTATGATGTCACAGTCACAGCTATCTACCCTGATGAGTCTGAGAGCGAAGACCTAATGGGCAGCCAGCGCACACGTAAGAGGCCTCTCCGTCCCTGCTGATTTGCAATACAACACATTAAAAATACTGCACAACTTGATCATAATGAAATAACATTTTGTTTTCTTGACATCTTTTTCTAGTGTCAAGGGTCTTTACGCCTGGTATGTTGTTTCAAACAAGAAAGATTTTATAATTGTAATATCTATAATGGTAAATCTAACAATGATAAAAAAACAGAGAAATCGGAAGCACACTTTTTCCGAGCTAAAAACCTGCATGTGCATCTATTTGTCAAGTGCTGCAAATGTCAATGTTTCATTACAATTGAAATACAAGTTAAAGCAGAAATACTCATCATCATTTTCATCATCCTCATCATCATCATCATCATGATAAGTCATTTGTCATCATGTCATTCGTCCTCATGTTATATGTCATCATCCAGTGATCTGTCATATGTCACATGTTGTCCATGTCATTTGAAGTGCATGTGCATAATGTAAGCTTGTTTGCACCATTGTTCAGTTTCATTGTGAAGAATCCATCACAATACCAACCTCAACCATCCAATTGCTTCATTCAGATTCATGACTGTATGGATTATGCTGATGCCTGGAACAATCATGAAGCTAATGTGCCAATTTCAAATGCTGAATCCTCCACAAGGATATCAACATCAATAGCTTTAACTTTCCCCCGACCGTCCAACCAACAAATTTGTAGAACTGTTAAGTGCCAAAGAGATTCGGCTGATTTTAGGCTGTGTTCCATTCTAGTTCCCAGCGGTCCTCCTCAGAACCTTCAGGTCTTCAATGCGACGACCACCACCCTGACAGTTAAGTGGGACCATGCCCCAGGCCCAGTCCAGAACTACAAAATTACCTTCCAACCTGTGGCTGGTGGAAAAACTCTCTCTGTGAGTATATTTGGATTTATTCACCTTTGAATGCCGTGAAGATCTTTACAGGGAAATGGTCCTATTTTAGCTCTATCCATAATAGTTGGCAAGTTTTTCCACACTGCTATCAAAAATGATGTTTTATAAAATAGCCAGACATTAGGTTATTAATTACTGCAGGAAACCCTCTGGAAAGCTGGAAGCCAGAGTAGTACAGTGAGTGATTAGGCGCTGACCTAAAAGGTCTTTGTCTATTCTAAACACTCAAGTAAAAAAAAACATTCCTCTTCCATATGTACAATGAGCAGTGTCTGTGGGTGGAGCTGCTGTATTAATATTACCATATGCCACAGAATTTTTGTGTTTCATAAGAATTTGTGCCAAAAATGATTTTGGCTTTGTAGTTACAGTCTCTCTTTCATTATTAGGAATTTTCCATAAACATAAAGAGTTCAATTTGCCTTGATTATGCTCTCCCCGTGAGAGAATATGATGGATTATAGCACAGCATGATAGACTGAATGTAAGAGGAAAGTGATGAAAGCATAACGGAAATCTCACATTTGGGAGTGAAAGAGAAAAAACAACATATTCAGTTCAAATTCATTTTAAAGCAGTGTTACAACTCTAGAGCACTTTTATCACTGAGCAAGACTAGTTTCTGTTAAAAAGAGGCACCAGTGTTCACTTCAATGAGAGGATTTGAAACAACATGCTATTTGTCTTCTCTCACATCATTAGATTCTCATTCACATTACAACATGATCTGTTTGTTGAATTAGTGCTGGTCCGTGCTTTTTGGCTAAACCCACATTCTTCTGGAATACCTCAACTGTGATCAGTTATGGAAAATGTGTGGAAGTTAGGAAACAGATCAGACTGCTACTATTATATGAGATATTATTATATTATATACTATTATTACTATTATATTATATTAGATATTAGAGTAGATACTATTGATGTATGACTACTGTTTCTGTCGCTATTCTAAACTGATTCTATTTCTTGGGCCAGCTTTAAGACTGAGTGTCTTTAACTAGTGTGAGTAGATTTTACAGATTCACAAGCATTGTTATAATTTGGGGTTTGACTTCTTAACAATTTGACACAGAATTAAACATAAGGGGGTGGGGGGTTGGGTGAAGCTTATTTAGTGTAGGATAACCAAGTGGTAATAGGATTAAATGGAAGCTTATTGGCATGTAGTAATAACGGTGAAGATATAATGTGGTTTAATAGTAATTTAAGTCTTAAAATCTTTTCTCAATTAATAATATGCATTTTGTATTCAGCAACTATTTGAGAGGCACGGACATACAGAATATTACATTATTTTCCTTTTCCCCCTAGACCCTCAAGTGTACTTATGGTGATTTATAGGAACAGTCATTATGTGAAATGGGGTGACTCTTTAAAGTGTAGCCGATATGTTTACTCTCTAAACGTAGAGGATGAAGTATTGACCCTTGGGGAACCCCTCTCTGTTTATGACTGAGGAGAAGAGTGAAATAGGCTGGTAGACTGAATGAGTGTTATGGATAAGACTGTTCAGCTGTGTTAAGAAAATTCCATTACCCTTCTTAGAAACAAGACTGCCTTTAAATTCATAATAGTCAGAACTGATATAAAAAAAATAAAGTTTACATTTGCCACATTTGGCTAACTTCACAAGGATTATGTTGAGCAGCTTTTGGATCCCATCCAGAGGCAGCCCTTAGAGAAGGAGCTGAAGACAGGCCTCATATTTGAAGTGGTGTACGTGTCAGCAGCTTGTCACTTTACTCTACTCCCATTAAAATTCAAAAAGGGGTTGAACTCATCTCTTCAAAACAAACAAAAGTGGCTGACTGCTGACATGTCTCCCAAACAGACTCAGGTCGGCGGGAAGAAGAATACAGTTATTCTCCAGAAGTTGATCCCTGACACCCCTTACTCCATCACTGTGGCTGCAGTCTACCGCACTGGAGAGAGCAAGGACATATCTGGACAAGGAAAGACAAGTAAGTTCCTCCAAATGAAACCACCCACATGTATGTGGTTTCAAGTGAAGTGCATAGAGGTTAAGGTAATTGGTTACGATGGCAGACATTTATGCTGCCATTATTTTGACTGCTCACTCATGCTCAGAAGATTTCACATGAGGACATATTTTGGCTGCATTTCAATTTTTTTTGTGAAATTGTCCTTTAAGAACCCTTAGGCGGAGTGAGGAACCTCCAAGTCTTAAATCCCACAATGACTACTCTGAATGTGCGCTGGGAGCCAGCTGAAGGGAAAGTTTTGGAGTATAAAGTCATCTATGTCCCTGAAACGGGTGGCGCTGAAAGCATGGTAGGACTGGTAGGACTGTCAGCATATTGCTCCCAAAAACAGCCCAAACAATACAGTGATCACCTAGTTTTTAAGATGTATTAACCATGCTGAATATTTCCCTAGGTGCATTGCAGTTTGTCACATTATCTCAACGGAGTGATTACATGGGGTGGTGCACTGAAATATGTTATTTTTTCATGACATAGGAGCAGGTTTCAGGGACCACAACTAATACGGTTTTGAGGGGCCTTCAGCCAGACACCAGATACACAGTAACTTTGGTGCCCGTGTATGCCGAGGGAGATGGCAAAAGGATCTCTGAAAATGGAAAAACAAGTGAGTCCGACTCTCTCAACCTAAAATCATCCATTTCTCATCCAGAAAAACGACTCCTTTCCAACTTCATCTCTTCATGTACCACATTGTGTGAAAATGCCCTAGACATTCGTCTGGAAAAAACCTGTTAGATATATTGTATTTTTTGTCCAAAGCCAAAACAGAACAATGAAAAATGTTATTTCTTCTGCCAGGAGCCCTGGGCGGTGTGAAGAAGTTGCGGGTTACTGACCCTACCATGACTTCTTTGAATGTGAAGTGGGATCCTGCTGATGGGGCAGTGCGCCAATACAAGATTTTCTTTGTTCCCACAGCTGGTGGGACAGAAAACATGGTGCGGCTCTTTCATTCTCGAGCCACTTACTTTTGAAAATGCATTTCATCATATGAACTCCTCTTCTTGTCTTAATTTACAAAATTAAACACAAACACAGACAAATAAAAACAGCAGATGTAACAATATTTTAATCATCGCACAGGAATCTTACACTCTTGCAGAAAGAGTGATCTAGGAAGATCATCTCAGTTTTTTTTCTGTATGAAGAGTTCTTTTCCAATGTTGTTAACAGGAACAAGTGCCTGGAGCCACGACCAGCATTGTTCTGAGGAACCTCCAGCCAGATACTAAGTACACAGTGTCGGTGGTGCCGGTGTATCCTGCTACAGAGGGCAGACGCCAGTCTGAGAATGGAAAGACCTGTGAGTGTCAAAGCAGAACTGACCTGCTTTGCTGGTTACCTTCTGAATGATGTCAAAGCACCTCTGCAATGTTTGCTATATTTTTGGTCACTTTAGATACCCCTCTTTACATGACACATGGTGTTTAGTGGGTAGCGGCTGGAAATCACAGTTCATCTTATCTGTGCTTTAGCATTGTCATGGATTTTCCTTTCTGTTCTCCAGTGCCTTTGGGTGGAGCGAGGGGCCTTCGGATCACTGATGCTACTTTTACTACACTCACTGCAGTCTGGGAAGCTGCTGATGGGAATGTACAAGGCTACAAGGTCTTCTATGTACCCACAGCAGGAGGCGAGAAGCTTATGGTATGGAGTCTTCATCACAATCACTTTGCCTCAACACACTGATATCAGCCCCGATGACAGTCAAATCCCTCTTTAAAAAGTCCAATATAAGCTTCAGGCATTGTTCCCAAAAAATAACAAACCCTCATGGAGAACAGCTATCTGTGCTGTTTGCTGGGGAGATTTTCTTTCCACTGCCAAGTGAGGTGCATAGCTTGATGAAGTTGTCATTGAGTGAAAGAGGTGAAGCACACTGGAATGCCAATGTTCTGGAAAAGCTCAAATAACTCAAGCAAAGTGAAAGATGAATTTGCATAAAAACTTTGTTATAGGCATAATGCCATGAAGCACCGTAATGCTATACGTCTCTGATAAAATGTTATATTCTCCGTTTCTGTGGGAAGGAAGTGAAATTGAACAACACTTCTAATTTAATGAACTGATTTTCCTTCCACAGGAGGAGGTATCTGAGAGCACCACCACTTTACAGATAAAGAGTCTCAAGCCAGATACCGAGTATTCTGTCACTGTGGTTCCAGTTTATGCAGAGGGAGATGGACCAGAGCTCTCAGAGAGAGGGAGAACAAGTACGTGACTCAAGTTAGAAGAATAACACAAAAGAAGTCAAATTTCTTTAATGACTGTCATTTGACTATAAGAAAGAACTGTGGAAGAGGGGTGCTAAAACTTTTTTTGTTCTCCTCAGAACCTTTGGGAGAAGTAAGGAACCTGCGAGTGATAGACCCTACCTTCAGTACCTTGAATGTGCGCTGGGACCCTGCTGAGGGTAATGTCCGCGAGTATATTGTAATCTACGTCCCTGCTGATGGAACAAAAGAGCAAGAAGTGGTAAGCCTGCAAATCAGACCATCATTGTTACCAGGGACTCTGATGGAAACACCAACAAAAATGGAATCTTTTGCATTGTTTGTTTCTATACTCCATCCCCACTCCCTCAGTCCTACGGACCACATTTTCATCTTTTTGTGGAGGAGCCACTATGCCATTTTTTATTCTTTAAAAATGAATTTTGTTTACATCCAGTGTATCCCCTAAGATCCTCCTTAATAAATATTTTGTTTCATATGTATAGGATCAAGTCTCTGGAAGTACAACATCTACAGTTTTGCGGAACCTGGATCCTGACACTGTCTACACTGTCACTGTAGTTCCAGTCTATCATGAAATGGAGGGCAAGGCTCTGTCAGAGAATGGAAAAACAAGTGAGTTCTGAGTGTGCAGTTGTAGTCATGTTACTTTATCTACAAACCCTACAAGTCTCGTTCCAAGGCTGCTGCTGATGGGAAACCATTGCTCCATCTATTCTAGGGCCTTTGGGTGGTGTTAGAAACCTGCAGGTAATTGACCCAACCATTACCAGTCTGACTGCCCGCTGGGAACCAGCTGAGGGGAATGTTCGTCAGTACAAAGTATTCTACGTTCCTGTACCAGGGGATGTGGAAAAGATGGTAAGATTCTGATTAGATTGTGAAGAATTCCTCTGTGGAGAGACTGTTTCATTTTTTTGAGTTTTTAGTCCCTATGTTCTTTGTAACAATTCTTTCAAAAAAAGAATTATGCAAATATTGAGTCTTCCCACTGTTTCTGAGAACAGGAGGAAGTTTCTGGCAGCACCACCACTACTGTCCTGCGTAACCTGGAGTCGAATACAGTGTACAAGGTGTCTGTGGTTCCAGTGTACGATCAAATGGAAGGAATTCGACAGTCTGAAAATGGAAAGACGAGTGAGTCAAAACCTCTACAGGACATTCCTTTATTTGGGGCTTTGGGTCAAAACCGTAAATATGGGCTATTCTGTTTTGCATTCCCTGAATCTCACAGAGTCTCTTGTTATGCGCAGAGCCTTTCGGTGCCGTCCGGAACCTGCAAGTGATTGACCCCACTGTTAATTCTCTGAGGGTGAGGTGGGAACCGGCTGAGGGCGATGTCCGTCAATACAACATCCTGTACGTGCCTGCAACTGGAGGCACAGAGAGTATGGTGAGGAGAACATACCACAATGCCTGCTATACAGACCTTCGTTGACCCTAAAAACTAAGTGTTGCGTAGATTCAGGATAATAAAATACAGATTTAGATTTTTTGATACCCCTGTTAAATGTCATTGCTTTTTCCACAGACTCAAGTTTCTGGGATGTCCACCAACACAGTGCTTAGGAACCTGCAGCCAGACACGGAGTACAAGGTCACTGTGCTTCCTGTGTATGCAGATGGAGAGGGAAAACGCATGTCTGAGAATGGGAAGACAAGTGAGTCCTGAACAATGTGAACAAAGAGATGGCCATGCAAATCAAAATCAGTATCTGAGTATAAGATTTCCATCCTTTGTGATGTAAAAGGCTAAGGTACAAATAACTAGCTTGTAAATAACCATGCCCAATACTTATGCCTAAAACCATAACCACATATAACTGTCTGGTCTGACTCCTCACAGAGCCCCTGGGTGGTGTGAGAAACCTACAGGTCACTGACCCCACCACCAGTTCACTGAAGGTGCGCTGGGATGCAGCGGAGGGTAATGTACGTCAGTACAGGCTCTTCTATGTGCCAGCCTCAGGAGGTGCAGAGGACATGGTAAGTTAGGTGACTCAGTTTGACTAAGAGCTCTAACTGTGGACAGTTTCTCCTTTTTGTTTTGACTGATATCTTATGCTCTCTTGTGTTAAAAGGAGCAAGTGTCTGGAGGAACTACCAGCACTATTTTGAGAAACCTTCTCTCAGACACCCTTTATACAGTAACGGTGGTACCTGTCTATCCTGAAGGTGAAGGGCTTCGTCAGTCTGACACAGGAAAGACACGTAAGTCAAGTGAACAGACGTTCACCACTCACTGGAAAATCAAAAAGCTAATCACAATGATCTGCCCTGGTCTGGTCATTTGACTTTGTTTCTGCTTAGATGGCATGCCATGCTCACTCACTGAAAAGCTTATCTTCACTGAGGATAATTAGAAAGCCCTGATTTCACTGGAGCATATCACTGCTACAGAGTTGCAATAGCATATAATGATTCCCCTATTGGATCCAACTCTCCAGTGAGCAATGCTCACATAAATACTTAGAATGAGGAGTCATACGTTTTAAATGGGTTTGCTCTTGTGCCTTGCTCCTCTCAAAAGTGAAATGATTTGTGATCTGTTATTTATTATACCTGATAACATGCTAATATTATAATTAGTTCTCCTATATACAGCCATTTACATTGTAAGAAGAAAACAAATATTCTCCACAATACGCAACATGGAAAGAAAATGAGACACTGCTTACTTCATACATGATTCACATCATATTAATTTTATATTTAAGTCATATGTTGAAAAGTCTTAATTTAATGCTTTAAGATACTGTAACTAAATACTTATCAGTAGAACTCTGAAACCACTCAGAATAGGCACATCTGCTTCTGTTTTAAAGGCAAAGTTAAGCAGTTTGAACTGAAACCTAAACTGCCCCCACCCCCACCCCCCTCCGGTCTCTATGTGTTCTCAGCATGCTTTCCATAAAAAATGGCTGAGCTCAAACACAGACTGCCTAGCTCAGCATTTATACCCTAACTTTATAGTGCTACCTCCTGTTTAAAATTGAGTGGTTCTGGTTACCAATCCTGACATTTATTCTCCATAGTTTCCCCTTAAATTCTTTCTATGGACCAAATATGTTTGTGGCTTTGTAGACATGGCTGTCTATCAGAGACCCTCTCTCTCTCTCTCTCTCTTTCCTGCAGTTCCACGAACCCCTCCCAGAAACATTCAAGTTTACAACCCCACTACTAACAGTCTGAATGTGAGGTGGGAGCCAGCCACGGGCCGGGTACAGCAGTACAAAGTTGTCTATGCACCACTCAGTGGAGTCAGACCAGCTGAATTTGTGAGTCAAACAGAAACACCATGAGCCACAAACGAGAAACAATAACTTTAGAATTCACAGTGAACATTGTATTCACTTTCTGAAACCTAACCCCTATTCAGACCTTCAAGGGCCTACTAAAACCTCAAGAGGCTTCCTTGGCCTAAGTATTTCTCCTCTGATACTGCAAATTTTATTTCTTCAGTTAAGTGTTTATTAAACCTACAGATGTTCAGTAATGGGTTGCCTTTCTGTACTAGGAGTCTTTTAATCTTTGTATTTGTGCATGGATGCACACGTCTTGGATTATTGCCCTGTGACTTGATTTTACTGTATCACATGATGTTGGAAAAATGCGAACAGGCAACATCTGTGAGAGACATCGAGGAAAAGTTTTGTGTTTGAAGTCTCCATTACATCTCAGCTGAGGGATAATGAGATAGATTTTATGATTAGAATACTCTTTGATGCAGAGAAAGGCCACATGGTTGGGGATATTTTTTGTGATCCCAAGAATTTGCCTGCTGTACCCTTTGCTTGACGTGAGGCAAAGAGCAGAAAATGCCTTGCGCAAGTGTTGATGAACCAGAGCAAGTTAGTTTGCATGTGTGACTGTGATTCTGCAACATTCATATGTGCCCTCTCTTTGTTCTGTTTTATCAGTAAAAGCTAAGGGAATCCTGTGCTGAAAAATCTCAATGGCACGTTAGAGCACCTGCATCCACTATGATGTAATTCTCACAGATAAATGAATGAGCTACAGATGGACAGTTAATCCCTTAGAAATCTGGCACATAGAGAATAGGATTCCCCTGCTGTCAATGAGTCCTGGCTCCATTCAGGCTGAGGCCTTCCTTATCATAGCATCATTTGTCCATTTTCTCGTGTTTCACTAACATCAGGAACTTTGAGGCAATTAGGATAGGAAAAAAGTATTTATTTAGCATTTAACCTCAGGAAGTTTTGTTTGTATTACACGTCTGTTTGGAAGTGTTATCTCACTTGGGTAATCTAAACAGTGAAGTCATTATATATATTATCTATGCCAGGTTAGCAACGCCTGCAGCACTTATTTTTTTTTCCAATAGGACACAAATTCTCTGTACTCATCTTCATTGTAAATGATGACCTCCTTCACAGGCGTTGGTTCCAGGCAATATCAACAACGCCTTCCTAGATCAGCTCATTCCTGACACTCCATATTCTGTGAATGTTTTGGCTGTGTACGCTGACGGAGAAGGACAACCAATCCAAGGAAATGGAAGGACATGTGAGCAGAAATTTTTACTCTTACGATATTAAAAAATGGAATATTAGCCCATGAACAAATTTTGAGGACAAGCAGCATACAAATGACAGAATTCATAATCATTTGATGATGTATGGTAATTATGAACAACGGCCTTTGCAGTGCCAAGGGCTGGGCCAAGGAACATGCGTGTGTTTGATGCCACCACTAACACCTTAAGCATTGCCTGGGATCACGCTGAGGGACCGGTCCAACAATACAAAATTGCTTATGCTCCTACTACAGGAGACCCCATCACCGAGTTTGTGAGTTTTGGGCTGTGCTTTATACACACAATCTACTCTTACATAAAATCCTTTGTTAAGCCATCCTATCCCTCATATAAAGTTATTTGTTTGACTACCTTCAGCCAATAACAGCAGATTAGTAAGACTAATATGGTACTGAGTGAGATAAACATTATTACTGTTGACTTCATTAACTGCTCTTAGAAGCAAAGCTGACTGTCATGACACAGAGAAGCAGCTGTAGTATGTCATGGCCGGTCTGCAAACACCTGTTAGAGATTCTGTGAAAGGAAGTAAAATGACCCAGTTCCTTCCAGGGTGCTGCGTAGGGAATGGAATTACTTAATAATCATTTCCTTCCCAGAGAAAAGCTTTGTGTTCTGTGTAGACTGCGTAGGAGTTTATATGTCAAAGAGCGGCATTCTACACAATGTTTTTTTTTTCGTATATCACCAAGCTAGTCTGCTGATTAATCCTTATCTTTGGTGGATGTCTGCACAGACTATTGTTCCTGGGAACAGAAACAATGCCATCCTACAAAACCTGATTCCAGACACTCCCTACAACATCACTGTAGAGGCCATTTATCCAGAAGGGCCAGGAGGTTCACTGAACGGAAATGGACGGACACGTATGTAAATTCAAGGATGTATTTTGAACTCTGTCTTCAGAGATACCCGTCATCAGAAGAGGAAAACTTCTCTGCTTTACATAAAAATGTGCACCTATAGGGTTTAGCTGTGTCAGCTGGATTTTGGAAGAATGAAGTGGATTGGCAAAGACCCGCAACATAGAGTGATAGAGTAAAGACATTTCAGTGACTGGATAACATTCGTCTCAGTTAACCAAATAGCTGTATATCTTGGCAGGAGCAGGGGGCCTTTGTGCCAGGCAATTTACATGGGCCATCCTCCAAATACTGGCCCACTATCCTGCTACCTCAGCAAAACCATAAAGACAGTAAACCCAGTCTAAATACAATATTACTCTTGTTGGAGAGCCTCTCACAGTGGAGAGCCAAACAGCAGTGGATTTTGGCAATAGAGACCTTTTAGCACTTTGAACATAGGGGTCATGCTCTCGGGTGTTTTGGAGGTTATGTTGGAGGATGCTAGAGTGATTGATTATTTATTAACATGTGTTGTCCTTACCTCTGTCTTGGACACAGTTGGCCTCCTGAAGCCTCAAGGCTTGCGTGTCTCGGATGAGTGGTACACACGCTTCCGTGTGTCCTGGGATGCACCTCTATCTCCAGTGTTGGGCTACAAGCTTGTCTATCAGCCAACAGGTGAGCATCAACCAGCACAGGAGAGGACCTTGTAATAAGAATCAGGATCAATACATCTCCAAAATAAACCTTTAATCATGCGACTGTTAGGAATTTTCTCCTTCTAGTTAAGCCCAAACGCAGATGAATAAGTAGAAAACAGATAGTCTTCTTGTACATCAGAATGAAGTTAAAGATTCCGCTCAGAGTCAGTATATTTCAGACAGGACATGCAAAGAAACAAAACAGATAAAAGAACTTGTAAGAAGCAATGAAGAGGAGAAAGAGAGTGAGAGAGAGAGAAAGAGAGGAGAATGGGAATGTGTGAAAGTGTGACCAAATCTATAGATGACCTGTCTATATGTGAGCAGAGTAAACAACTATCTGAACCATACTTGACAGTATTGTTACTGAACTACTGTATAACTGAATACTGTAAAGCTCTGTACTTCCTTCACAAGTCATATTTTTCAGTGATCTTCTTGTATTCAGCACTCATTTAGCGTTTATGTATTTGTGTATTTCAGATAAAGATGAATCCTTGGAGGTATTTGTCGGTGATGTTACCTCTTACACTCTGCACAACTTGAATCCTGGCACAACCTATGATGTCCAAGTTTACGCCCAGTATTATGGTGGCCTGAGTGAGGCCCTCACTGGACAAGGAACAACATGTGAGTATTTGTGAAGTGTACACTATACGCACACACACACACAAACACACACACACACACACACACACACACACACACACACACACACACACACACACACACACACACAGAATTCCCCTTACAAACCTGATATCTCGTTCCATATTGTAAAAAGTCATAATGTTCACTTCTTTCTTCTTAAAGTGTACCTCAATGTGACCAATCTGGAGACATACAATGTTGGTTATGACAAGTTCTGCGTAAAATGGACACCCCACAGGGCTGCCACTTCTTACCGCATCAAACTGAACCCTCTGGACCGTAAGTCACATTTATTTCCATTGTCTTCTTTTTTAAAACCTCCATCATCTTAAATGCTTCCAAGCTGACAAATTAAACCTCCAATATCTCAGATCCTTCCGAGCGACCGCATTAATCAATGATGATGCAACTTGACATCCAGCAGATAAACATTTCTAATTTGTGGCATGGAAGTACATTTTTTGTGAAGACTTTGACATAATAGTGCAAATTACAATATTTATCTCTTTGGAATGTACAAATACTTCAAATTGTTTTTGATTGCTGTCACAGAAACCTGATTAATGCACCCTGTCTTGTGAAGTATTGGAATATTGGAGTATTGGAATTTGGAGTATTGCAATGGAAATGTGTCAGATGCTCTAACTGTGTCTAGACAGGATGTTTATCTTCAGCTTTCTTTTTGTCATTCCTCCAAATACTATGCATGACAATATTTAGAATGCATTTAGCCACCAAGTGTTCATGGACTTGAATGGATTAGCTTTTTAATTACTGGTTTGGCTGCGACTCCAGATGGTTCATATTGTCAGATAGATGGGACATGGCTGTTAAAAACAGGATGCAATTTTGGAGTGTTTAAATCCGTTCATGGGAATCATTAACTTACCAGCCTCTGTCAGTTTACCAAATTAAAAGTCTTTTGTATGTGTGAGACTACAGCTGCCAGTACAAAATCTTCTCAGAGTGCAAACAGTACGCAAGCCGACCACAGAAAATGATGGAATGCACTCACATAATTTTAGATGGAAGCAAATGTGGATAAATATGTAGAAATACATGACAGGACAGTATAGGATAGGCATGTAAAATGATGACTTGTCAGTTTGGATGTTCCACAAAACTTGAATGATAGCGCATTTCATCAACGTCACATGGTCATGAAAGGAACAGCGTGAGTTTTGATGATTTAATGTCGCAGTGTGAGTTCATCTGATGTTTGTATGTTTGTTTGTAGCCTCTGCTAAAGGACAGCAGGAGATCACCATCACTGCAGCAAGGAGTGAGTACTGCTTTGAGGGCCTGTCTCCAGATTCCCTATACAGTGCCACTGTATTTGTTCAGACTCCCAACCTGGAAGGCCCTGGAGTCAGTACCAAAGAACGAACATGTGAGTGTGTTAGTTTTCATTCAAAATATAATCATCCAATGCAAAGTCAAAAAAAAAAAAAAAAAAATTGAGAAATTTTATTGTTAATTTTGTGGCATCTCTCTTAGTGGTCAAGCCAACACCAGTGCCTACTTTGCCTCCCACTCCTCCTCCACCACCCACAATCCCTCCTGGCTGGGCAGGTAAGTGCATGAAAAAGAACAAATAAAGAAGACATTGTGCTAAAAATGTTGATGCATCTCAGATAGGGCAGAAAGGACATTTTTTCAAAGATCAAGAACACATTGCAAAACAGCAGGCAGACATTACTATAAAATTTGTCAAAGTCTCCTTTAACACTGAGACAGAAAGTCATTTGTCAGATCATTTCCAAGCCTTATGGTCACCAAATGTTCTTTGTTATTTTTTTTTTTTTCTTTAGAAAAGTGTGATCAATTAGACCAGTAATTACAACCTATAGGTTCATTACGTCATTTTTTGTGTCTGAATGGTTTTGTTTGTGAGATTCCAATAGCCTATTTTCCTCGCTCATGCAATCGCTGTCTCTAATTATAAGCTCAATCTTTGTGTTGGTCCTCATACACAAGCCTGAGGGGGGGAGAAGCTGTGCCATTGAGTCTGCTTCAGTTCACTGAGTTGTTTTTCTGCCTCAGTCTGCAAAGGTGCCAAAGCAGATGTGGTGTTCCTCATCGATGGCTCATGGAGCATTGGGGCTGAGAGCTTCAACAAGGTGGTGCAGTTTGTCTTCAGCATGATGGGAGCATTTGATGTAATCAGCTCAACGGGAATGCAGGTTTGTATCTCATTTGAAGCGCCTGCAGTAACTGCATTCCACCCAGTTCAAGTCCGTCAGTGAACTCTGTGTGATCTTCAATCGTTGTGTCTTTGGCAATAGGTGTCTTTCGTGCAGTACAGTGATGATGCAAAGACCGAGTTCAAACTGAACGCTTACAATGACAAAGGAACTGCTCTGGCAGCCCTGCAAACAATTCAGTACAGGGGAGGAAACACCAAAACAGGTATCTGCAACTTTAGCCAGCTGACATGAAATCATCTCGTACTGGTCAGAAAAATTTCTCGTCAGAAATGTTCTCAGATAATCATTGGGTGGAGCAGTTCTCCACAGAGCAAAATGAGCGAGCATTGACTTTCAAGGTACCCTGATGATTTGCTGAAAAAGAATCTGGTGACCTCTGCTTGTTTTTGTGTGCAGGCGTTGCCTTGAAACATGTGTACGAGAGGGTCTTTGCTCCAGATAATGGAATGAGGAGAAATGTTCCCAAGATTGTGGTTGCAGTCACTGATGGTCGCTCACAGGATGAAGTGAAGAAGAACGCAGCCAAGCTGCAACAAGCTGGTAAGACTAGTCATGTGAACAAGGACTGTTCAGTGATCAAACATTTCTCAGAAAGGCTGTTTGAGACAGTTTGAACTTTTTTTTTTTTTTAACAAAAATGTTGCTGATCTATTCTTTAGACATAATCAATAGCAGAAAATATTATGGTTTTAATTTCTGAGAGATATGTTTTTTTTTTTACAGGTTATAGTGTGTTTGTGATCGGTGTTGCTGATGTGGATTTTGCTGAACTGCAGAATATTGGAAGCAAACCAAGCGATCGTCACATCTTTGTTGTGGATGACTTTGATGCCTTTTCCACAATCATGCACAACCTTGTGACATTCATTTGTGAAACCGCTTCATCTTGTAAGTTCTAGTCTGCATTTCATAAAAAACCAAAATGCTGATGTCTTGTGTCTCTTCACATATTCAAAGATCAGTTGAAAACATGCGTTGTATGTGAATCATGTATATCCAGAGATTGACGGTGATACTTCTGAGAACAATTTTTAAAACATTTTGCTATTAAATAATATGTTCTTTGCTGAAAAAGTCATTCATCACCAAACGAACATAGGTGTGCGCATAATCAAGTATGTCGAATGTTCTATCCCATGAAACCTGTGTTGCGTTTTGGATTCACTTTGTTTTTAAGAGAACCTATCATTTCTGCTCACTCTCTCTCTGTCTCTGTCTCTCTCTCTTTCTCTCGCTCTCGCTCTCTCTCTCTTTCTCTCTCTCTCTCTCTCCAAATATGTAGCTTGCCCACTGATATACGTGAATGGATTCACATCCCCAGGTAAACAGCATGAATTGACCTCAATAATAAATCTCCAAAAAGCATCTGTATTCTCACTTTCATATATTTCATAGTGTTTTACTGATCTTGGTTTTTATAAACTGATCATTTTTTTCTTTCAGGCTTCAGAATGCTTGAAGCCTTCAATCTGACAGAGAAGATGTATGCAGCTACAAAAGGAGTTTCCATGGAGCCAGGCTCCTTCAACAGCTACACTGCCTACAGGCTCCACAAGAACGCATACCTGAATCAGCCATCATCGTGCGTTTAAGCTGACTCTCTGAACTTTCTTTCCATCTGCTTGTTTCCTTTGGCTAGCTGTGGTCTCCAGGATGTTGAGAATCCATAAATGTTTCACCCTGCTATAAATCTTATCATTACTGTCAGTGTTAGGCAACAATACAAGGCTCTTGAGTGGGTCAAGCAGTCAACAAGGTAGTTTGTTCAACTAATCAAAATACTTGCAGGGAATCTGGGATAAGATGACCTAATTATGTTGTTATTCCAAATGGTGACCATTTAGAATGATAACACTGGAGAGGGGGCTTGATGAACCCTCGTCCGGCGATTGCGCATAGACTAAGACCGGTATGGGAAATGTATGATCACTTGCTTGTTTCCGAGGAGTTAGTGCTGGCAACTGTCGCTATTTGTTTACGTACTGCTGGGCGCAACAGCGATTTGCTGAAGAAGGTGTATATTTCAAGTTTATTGGACTTTTGATGTTGGGGCTACTCTGGTTTGCCGTTAACATGATGTGTCTTGCCCAGCTTCTTTAAGGCAGACAGTTAAACGCCACTGTCTTCCAAACTAGGTCAATGGATTTACAACAGCCTGTTAAGAGGATAGCTGTTGGCCAACTTGAAAGGTCACGACGTTTGTAAAAGAAACAGCCCGCTGCAAGGCATTGTTCAACTTGAGGTTGGAGTCCTGGCATGGTGTGGTCCTGCATCATGCCAAATAGCCCAAAGATTGTCCTCTGGAGATAAAAATCTCTAATCATTTAACCATACAGTTTAGAGGATTACATATACATGCAGTGATGAGGAGCCACCGGTGCTAATTTTGAACGCTTGAAGAGGTTCTCTAAATAAGACTTTACTAACTGTACCCAGCACAGAAAACTGATCTAAGATATCTTCCATCATGTGACAACTGATTTTTATTCTCTCGCTTTTGGGTTGACACAGAGATATTCACCCTGATGGACTGCCCTCAGCTTTCACCATTATCCTGATGTTCCGGTTGCTTCCGGACTCACCAACGGAGGCTTTTGACATCTGGCAAGTGGCTGACAAAAACGATAAACCTGAGGTTGGCGTCACCATTGACCGTAAGTCTCTGACTCCAATTGGAAAGGCTGGTTTTAAAGAGTACGCTCTCTATTTGTGCATCCTTCTTTCAGTCTTGCTCATATCAATGTGAGTACCTTTTAATAGTTTACAGGCCCCAGGGCTATATTCCCTCTTTCCCAGTGATCAGACATGACCTGATCCAGCATATGGTTCCCTCCCAAACTAAGTCACCTCCTGCTGAGCGCTTAGCGAGCACTGATTGCTGTAGTTTGTGACACAGCTTTCACACAACCTTGAATCCTAGCTATCTGATATGTGTTCACTGTTGATGATGTTTGTCCTGTTTCTACTTTGGGAACTTTGCATGATATTGAGTCTAACGTGTCGTTGGAGAACTCTGAAACTTGTCTCCCCTGCTTGTCTCTACACAGCCTCCAGCCAAACAGTATCATTTTACAATAAGGACACACGGGGAGAAATCCAGAAGGCTACATTTGACAATGATCAAGTGAAAAGAATCTTCCATGGAAGTTTCCACAAGGTAAAAGATTGTTTGAGTTTTTCTCTCATTTCTTTGCCTATATGATGTTGTGTAAATGATGGAGTTATGTAACTGATGGAAACTAGTAATAGGCAAACAGTAGCATGGCCTGTTAAACAGAAGCGATTTTTCTTTCTTTCTTTTTCACCAGACCAGAAGGAGTACTTTAAAATTACATTTTACAAATGTTGTAAGTGTTCTTTTAAGGGTATTGTAGATCATGCTATGATAAGAATTGTCCAGAATATTTTGAAGGAAATAAATAAGCAGTTATGTTATTCGCCAGTGACAACTCTTGAAATAACTAAAATAGATCTACTTGTTTTTATTTTAATGTTGCGATTGTCCTGGATATCTTAGCTAGACTCAACAGATTTAGGATTATGTGCTATTGAATAAGGCTGCACTGCAGCCATCTTCGAACAAAAATACTGGACTGAATAATTGGAAACTTATACTGCTGCTGATCCAGAATGTTTCGTAACAAGCTGCTTCATAAGTTATGCTGATTGGGCACAGAGTCCTCTCTGAGACTGTCAACAACCATTTATAGTTTTAATAAATAGCTTTTAGAGCCCAACTGAAATATGAGATCATTACTTAGTGAGGAAACAAAACTATGTATGGGTTATCAGTAGAACAAGATGATAGCCACACTTTGCAGGGAGATTGAAATGGTATGGTCAATTTTTGTGACAGAAAATGTGCTGAAATTTATGTCAGGCTATTTTGTTAAGGGAATGGGGTTTTCAGAAAACCTTCCCGCACTTCTGCAGGCTTTACAGACGGGCTTCTGAAAATTGTACAGGGAAGAACATTTTGCTAAGGATAATAAGGATAAGGATAATTTTTTTACTTCTGTTTCTTGAGGGAGATTTGTGCTCAAGATAAGATCTATTTTTTTTTCCCACCATGGGAACTGATTGTTGGATTTTTTTAGAGAGGGACTACAAGCTAAATGCAGAGATGTGGGGAAGTACTTGCCTACCTGAGATTAATCAGCTTTTGCTGCAAAGAGAAAATCATTCACTCAGGGGTCAGAGCAGGATATGAGGAAGAGGTTATGGGATACAGTCATTTAAAATTTACCCATGCAGCAAGGGATGGTGTAGAGCAGCAAATCCCACACTTTCACGAGAATCTATAAGTGCTTTTGGGGAGGTCATTAAAAAATGCAGTTCAGGCGCTGCTGGCGAGAGGGGCTGGAAAATGTTGGGTCACTGCTTTAGCCATTAAACAATTACATCAGTGAGGCAGTGGAATGCCAGGGAGTGGGGGAGGTTTTGTGCTTTCCTGTCTCTCTCTCTTTCACTCTTTTGCGCTCTCTCTCTCTCTCTCTCTCTCTCTCTCTCTCTCTCTCTCTACCTGGCTCTGTGTCTGTATCTTGGCCTACCTTCAGTCTCAAATATGCCTGGGGCTCCCTATGGTGTCTGACTGTTTTGGGAATTCTTGTGGCTGCTTTAGAGGGATACAGAAGCTTCTGTTTTTTTTTTGTTTTGTTTTGTTTTTGTTTTTGTTTTTGTTTTTGTTTTTTTGTTTTTTTTTGGTCTTAAATTTGGTTTACCTCTTAGCAGGGCTATGTGTATACTGTACCCATGCGGCTCAGAATCAGCCCCTGCTAGCCCCTACTTCGGGGAATACCTTGTTGATCTCCCTGAAAGCGTTGCATGCGTCACCAGGCTGAAGACGGTGCGCTCTGCGGAAAGCGCAACCGCAAATGGCTCAAATGACAGCTTATTATGAATATATACGTGCTTTTCATTTGTGATTTTCCTTCACCGTCAGTAGAACTGTTGACACGGCTGAGACGCTGCTGCTTTCCCACAAAAAAAAAACCAAAAAAAAAAAAAAACCCTAAAAGTTGGATCAGCGAATTGCATCCCGTTTTTTTTTTTTTTTTGAGGTTAATGCTTGTTACTATGAGAAGATGGTGGAATTTCATTAATCATTGAAACTTATGGTGTCTTTTTCTGTAAGGCCAGAATGTGCTGGGTAAACAAACATGATTTAGACTGTCTAGCTGTGACTCCCTATTTCAATGGACTTTTACTCCCTTTTTTGATGGATGATCTGCTTTGGTTTTTTAAGTCTTTTTTTTTTTCTGGCTCTGCGTATTAGAGCGTTGTGTGGTGTAGGCTAGGAGCTTTGGAACAGCAGAGATGCAGTTCTCTAAACCGCAGGCTGATTTACTGTGTGTTTGTCCCCATGAGCAGCCAGAAGAGGAGTACTCATCTTTTTTTTTTTTCTTTTCTTTTCTTTTCTTTTTTTCTTTTTCTTTTTTTCTTTTTAAGAGGTCTTAATGCTGAAGAGATAAAATTCTTAGAGATGAGTGGAACAGACATCCTGTCCACACACATCCATTTGATTACATCAAACGCACAGGGGCCTCCCTGGGCTTCTGAATCTCAGTGGACTGAGACCGAATACACTACTTTTTAAAGTCCAGATCCTTCTTCGACTCACTTGTATTCCGACTAGCTTCAAAGTCTCAATCCAAAATTCACGAAGATGGTAATGACAGTGACAAATAAATCCTTCTTCGTATCTGGGGAAAAGGAGATGTCTGGAGAGGTGTAGGGGTTTTCAATTTCTATTACTAAAGCAAAGGCTGGATAGGTTTTTTTTCTATCGCTAGTCAGAGAGTACTTTTGGCTCAGTGAATATCACTGTTTCATAATTGCCCTTCCCATAAACATTCCCACGAATTATCACAATGCTGATATCCAATAATGAGAATAATTGTTGGCGTCTGACCAGTCCGATAAACTTTTGAGGCATTTTGATTATGCTCACAAACAGATCAATAAAAAATGATATGTGCAAAAAAAAAAAATCTTGACATGAGAACCAGATGATGAGACAAACCACTTCTTATGCTTTTAATTATACTTAGCATATCAGGTCATTAATTTAATAGCTTTTATATCATTCTGATGCGACAAAGCACTTGTAGCTCATCATACCATATTTAGTGAGCAGTATATAATTAACATGCTTGAGACAAAAGAACCCAAAATGGAACCCTGTCCATACAGACCAGGCCGCAAAACAGATGGGTTCTCTGAACACCCTGGAGCAGAGACTTTAGAAGGTAACAGGCATGTTACTAGTCTTTAGCCAGATAAAACCTAGATTTTGGAGATGATAGCATAGATTAGGGGAGAGTCTGGCTTTGGGGAGAGTTTCAGCCGTATATCCCAGTGACTGAATGTCATGCAAAAGCCTCAAGGTCTGCTGAATCGTCTAGAAAATGAGACGGAACAGGGACGGAAAGACTCATTCATCTCTGCTGGTATATCTCAGTGACGAATCATATTAATGAGTCAAAACAAGAATAAGATGATGTCATCCCGAACTGGAAAAGTTATTAGTGGTTCCATACAGTGTAAATCTGTAAAGCCCAGCTGTAATGTAATCTTACAAGCAGGGTTGGAGCATTTTTTTTCTTGAATCAGTGTAGTTTCTTTGCTTAATTATATGATATTTATAGTTTGTGAAATAGGTGCCTTCATTCGAATTTTGAGAGTCAAGAAGTTCCCATTTGAAGATTTGGAGCACTTGTAGACTTTTAAATCATTTTTGAGTCTTATTGTTGCAGAAACACAGTTCATAATTTCTAAGAATTCAGTGTCTCACCTCACTTGCCCTCATCATAAAAGAGTCTCAAGTTATTTCTCTCAGTCCATGAGAAAGCAATAAAGACTCTACGACCATGGGATAAAATTTTCTTCCTTCACCATTTTCACAGATCTGTTTCTTTGGCTGCCAAGCACCGATCTTGTCTTTCTTATCAAACGCTTAGAGAGGAAAAGGCTCCATTGTTTTAGCATGCAGAGGAAGAATGCGGTTACACTGCTGCTGTCTATAGAGTCCTCAGGAAAACTTTGAGAACTTACAGAGAGAGAGAGAGAGAGAGAGAGAGAGAGAGAGAGAGAGAAAACCACAAAACAGCATTGCTGGCTGCGGTGAGGCAATGTTGAGCAGGAAAAACTGTCATACCATTACACAGTCTGTGTAACAGAGTCGAGTTGTTTGTGTGTGTGTGTGTGTGTGTGTGTGTGTGTGTGTGTGTGGTGGCCATACACCACAAGCTACATACTTTAACCCCAATGTCATGAACAAATTCAGGGATGAAACAGACATGTGTAGAGCACCAAAGAAGACTTTATTTGGTAGGGTTTTTTTGTTTGTTTTTTTTTAGTTTTTTTTTAGATTTTGTCATGATGTCACCCATTACATTTCACTGGCCACATTGTATTGTCACTGATACAGCATCCAGTCTCTCAAAAAGTGTTATTTTCATGACAGTGATAGAGATGATTGCGGTTGACTGAAAATTTAATTAGCTGTCTGCGTGTAACTTTGTTCCTATTGTACTTGGAAGAGTCAGTGGTTGTTGTGTTTAGCGCGACTGATTATTGTCTGTATACATGCTTCAAGTACATGTGTGACTCAACGTGAGAAATATACTCTTTGGAAAGGCAGTACTAAAATGGACTTGCCATTCTGAGAAGACATCAAGGGGAAGCTGTTGAACCAGATTTGTCTAATGATTTGCAGAGAGGCTGTTCTTGCATTTTATCATATATTTTAACATTTCGCAATCTTCTCTTTCCAGCTCCACATTATTGTGTCATCGACCAGTGTTAAACTGAATATCGACTGCCAAGAAGTTGCTGAGAAGCCAATTAAGGAGGCCGGTAATACGTCTGCGGACGGCTATCAAGTGCTCGGAAGAATGTCCAAGTCCATTGGCTCGAAAGGAGAGTCTGCAACGGTGAGTCCATTCTACCTCTGCCCATTTTGCCATGTAGTAGCGGGGACAAGTTTATAATAGTCAACCATATCAAAAATTACACAACTATACGTCATCTTGTTTATCGAAATATGTTCCACACTTGTCATAAATTTAGAGAGCTGCATTTTGACCTCATCTGGATTTCTTTACTGAGGTGTCTGTGTCAGTGAGCCTTAACTCATGCTTTTCATTTATCTTTGTCTTCTTATTTTTGATTTTGTACACAAAATCATTAAAGACACATGCTTAACGGCAATATTCATTTTGTGGTGCAGTTCCAGCTCCAGATGTTTGATATTGTCTGTAGCCTTGGCTGGACAAGTCGAGACAGATGCTGTGACCTTCCATCCCTGGTAAGAGAAGCCTGCAAACGATAGCTTTCAAAACAAGCATCTCTCTATCTGCAACTATTTCAATCATCCCAGGGCTATAAATGTCTGGCCGTGGTACATAACTCTCATTGTGTGTGACTTAGTGGGAAACTCGTGTTCAGGGCATCATTGCAAGTTTTTTGTCTGTGGTTGTCTGTGTGTAACCCAGATGTATTTTTTTTTTCTCTCTCTCTCTCTTTCTGAATGTTGGTTGTACCAGCCTTGTCAACATATGCATAACATTGCTGTGGGGTATGCTCACATTATCTGAACCTATGTACAACAAAGGAAAAGCATCTATTGTAAAATGTCTTATTCTTATATACAGCTATTCTCTTTTTTTCCCTATCCTCTCTTTACCAGCTAAAAAGTTTTTAGTTCATTTCCTCTGCTTATTCCATCATTACCCCGTCCAGTTAAAAATAATTCTGTAAGGAAGATTAAGAACTCTGTGATAAGGGTGTACTTTGGTATTCTATGTTTGATGTAATATTCTATAGCTTATCATGCCTCGGTTTAAAACTTACATACAAACTCAAACACACACACCTCATACACACACACACAAACACACACACACATACAGACACACATACTACAAGCTCTGGGACCAGCTGTTCTTTGGAATTTTTCAGAGGTTAGTGAAACTGCTAATGGATGTTTTGGAGGCATATTTAGTTATGGACCTTTTTGGATGTAATTAAGGGCCTTTGACAGTTAGGGGACAATCACTGTGTTTAAGCAGCCCAGCTGCAGCTTCAAACGGCCTTGTCAAACAAAAGTGTGTCACTCTCTTGCTTTCATCCATCCCCTAAGAGTCCCTTCAGCATCCGGAAAAGCAGTGTGCAAAGGCCTCTGAACTCAGAGGAGGGCTTAGCACATAAATCACACAGCAATAATGCCGCCCAGACTGCTGTCAACAATACCTCTGTTCATGCCGCAAGAAATGCTCTCAGAGGGCGGCAATGCAAGCAATACTGCTGTCACCAATATGCTTTTGCCTCTTTATTCCATATTGAACCACATTGTGTTTTTATTATGGGGGGGGGGGGGGGGGTCAGCAATAATAATAATAGGGTTCCAATGTAATCCCACATGTCAGCGTCTTTCTGTCACCACCCTCAGTGTGTGTGTACACTCTGCCTGCTGTTAGACTATTTCAGTGATGCATGACTTCTGTACAAAGAAACACAGCGCAACATATCTACTAAAGAAATGTTTCTGGGCATTTAGAGATGTTTTAAGCGGGCAAGGTGGGATTTCTGAAATTTATCCATGTTGACAAGAGGATGCTTCTGCCCCCTACCCAACATCTCCATGAATTTGAGTGGTGATATGACCTGTAGTTAGAGATCAAACCTACCCTAGGGCCAGATCAGTATGTACTATTATAACTATTATCTATAACTACAACTAGTGTCAAATCTCTGATTATCAAGCAGACTTGTTATTCTCCTGTCTTCTAATCACTGCCTCTCTCATTTAATCTCCTCTCTTGCGATTCCAGAGAGATGAAGCCAAGTGCCCTCCTCTTCCTAATGCTTGCACATGCACCTCAGACAGCACAGGTCCTCCAGGGCATCAAGGTCCAGTGGTATGTTCAACCTCCATACAGCATGACACTGATATTTCTATGGAGCACATTTTAACAACTCCTGTATTTTTGTTTTGACAAATGACCTCTGTAGTTGCAATGTCGATATCTCACTATAATGTTTGGCTTAAGTAAAACTATCAGTTAAAACATCCTGAGAAATTTATTGGTCTTGCTCTCTCATGTGCAAAATATCAAGCTCACAAATGCCTGCTTGGACCAAACAGCTGCCAAAGGACAGTTTAACAAAAATACACATGTTAAAAGTGCATAGATAGTCCAGACCAGTGCTGTGCATGTACTGTTCTACTGGGCGTAGTAGGTAATTGTTAGTTTTCCAGAGAGAGGGCTGAACTATCCTCATCGTCATCATTTCACTGTAACTTTCCTTTTCTAGGGCGCACCTGGTAGTAAAGGACCTCGGGGTGAGAGAGGAGAGCCAGGCCCCGTGGTAAGTCCCAGTATATTCTACTTTTCAACCATGTTTCTCAAAGTGCTAAATGGTCACCCTTAGTACAAGGCTCCTCACTGATCAGTAGTATCCCCTTCATCAGAAAAAAACGGGCAATGTTTGCATCTCCATACATTGCGCGCAAGAGAGATCCTTACTTTGGCCCGATAACATTGTAGAATGTCTGGTGCATTAATCCTTTAACGACCTGTTTATTACCCCATTCATTTCCTATTTCTTGTGTTGCTACAGGGTCCAATGGGTCCACGTGGAGAGATGGGCTTGCCTGGGCCGATGGGTCTTCCTGGACCGCAAGGCCCTAGCGGACTATCTATTCCAGGAGAAGCGGTAAGTCCCTTTCAAACTCTTCCTACTTCACATTTCCCTCCATTGTCTCTGTGCACAGCCAGCTCTCAGTAGCTCGTCATAAATCTCCCAGTGCCTCAGCACACCAAACAGGGATTATTCTGGCCATTTATTATCTGAGGAGCCGTGGCTGCAAAGCAAGTACAACAGTGAGCTCGGCATCCTGCATTCCTTCATGTCTGTGGAAACTACACTCAGTATCGGCAGTGTTTTAAACCACCTAATCCTTGTAAATCTCTGCCATTCAACTGGAATTTCTTCCCGTTTTGCTCCTTTCCCTAGGCTGTCCTGTGTATTGTGTCTGTCCTCCTCCTTATTCATTAAGCGAGATGAAAAGCTAATAACACATTTTCCTGTTGTAATACTATATTGCAGCAGCTACATATGCGTAATCCCTGTTATCTTGAACAGAGGACAAAAAGCTGTTTGAATTACAGTGAGTCATGGCATTGTGTACGTGTGTGTGTGTGTGTGTGTGTGTGTATGTGTGTGTGTGTTCTTTTTTTTTTTTAATGATCAGTTCTCTATTTCTTATTTTCACAGGGCCGTCCTGGACCAAAAGGAGACCCTGGCGATGCTGGATTACCTGGACAGAAAGTGAGTGCTCCTTTGGATTGGATCACTGCTTGTGGTTTAAGGGGGAGTAATTCATAAAGTACAGCCTAAGCTACTACTCTGGACAAGCTCCACATGGCAAGCTTCAGACAGTATATGGGGAATGGAGGTGCGGGGGGGTTGGGGGGTTGGAGATGGGTGGGAGGAATGAGACTGTGTTCAATGTGACAGTGATGAACAATGGGCTTATATTGTGAGATCGAATTTTCATTTCCCTTGGACTGTAGATTAAGTGAGATAGAAACAAATCTTTTAAATGTGTCTTTAATATGGCAGGGGGACATAATCTGCACTGGTTTGTTTTTCCTTGAGCAGTTTCAATGTTTATTTGTTTTTTTCAGAAAAGAATGAATAGATAAATGGAATTTTCAAAAAGGCAGTCAAGTGAATATTTAAAGCCGGGAATGTGTGAAAAATGCATAGAGGTGTGTAAAAGTAATGTATAGGACAGACAGGCTCAGTGTTTGAACTTCGAGCCTGTTAGCTAAGCCATTGACAGATGTAGTGTCCAACAGGACGGGTTATGTAATAATATGGTGGTACTAGACTGCTACTAGGACAGTGACATCATAGGTAAAGGGAAAAGGTGCTATGCACAATTCTATGAAGTTGGGTCTTGTTTGGTTGAGATTGTTAAACATTCAATTGTTTCCAGGTTAGGCAGAGCTCCAGAATAACATATGTTACCAATAAGATGGTAGGAAGAACGGAAGAACAAATTTCTGAGCTAAACATTTTTTTTTATTATTATTATTATTTTTTTTATGTACAGAGGAAACCCATGGAACATGATCGATTCATAGAAAAAAAAAAGAAAAGAATCTTATCATTGTGATTGTGCTATGCATTTGCTTTGGAGTGAATCCAAAAAAAAGATCAAAGATGGACATTTCGTCTGTTTTAAAGTCTCTGTCCAAATGAATACGGGGCATTGCTTGCAGGTGACCATGTTGGAGCAGATGCTATAGCAACATGCATTTAATGACTTGCAGAGAGTATGCAGACCAGGTTTATAAAGGCCCATAAAACGGATCTGGAATGTATTATGTTCCCTGTAAATCTTATGCCAAGGCATCAAAGGCAAACGAGGATTGACGAAAAATGGAAAAAAAAAAGTAGCAAGCAGAGTTTTTGGAGAAAATGAGAAATAAAAGGAGATTTACTGGTTTGAAGTGGGTTGGTCAATGGTAGGTGACCTGTGTTACAGTGAGTTGTGAGAAAAGGCTCCAAAGCTTAATGTTTTCTTCTCTGTCTCTCTGTCTTTCTCTGTCTCTTTCTCTCTCTTACTCCCTCTCTCCCTCTCTCTCTCTCAGGGTCCACCTGGACCTCCTGGTTCCATTGGGCCAATTGGACCAGCTGGTGTAAGGGTAAGACCTAAAACTTTTGGAACTTTGTAGATTTATAAGCAAAATTTGCCGATGTAAAGAGCAATCTGGAACTTATTGTATGTATGTGGTTAACACAGGGACCCCAAGGAAAGGACGGACCCGCTGGACCCAGAGGCCCACCAGGTCCAATGGTATGTTCACACACAGAGAAGAGTTTTCAGTGTTTTCTATTACACTCTCCTTTTCACAACTATGTTCATTCCTTGCTGTGATGCTATTATTCGTCTCTTCCGTGTTGCCATTCCCTTGTACTATAAGAGTCTCTTCTCAGCTCTAACAGTACCTTTTTCCCTGTTATTAAGGGACCGCCTGGATCTCCTGGAGCGCCAGGAGCAGGAGGGAAGCCAGGAAAACCTGGTGACGTAGGAGTCCCAGTAAGTAGACATCCAGTAGAATATTCTAAGCTAGAGTGAATCATATTTATACACATGGCTAAACTCAGCCGATAATCGAGAATACCCATATATTCAATAGCTGGCCACTATACTGATTAATATTTACTTTGCTTATTATCTGTTGCTCTCGATAAAGTGCATTCATTGGATCCTCATTTGTCAGCTTAGTACTTTTTGATGGTGTCATGCCGTGTAGCATAATAATCACCGTTCTTCATAGTGTGCAAACTGTAGCTACTGCCTTTACATTGGTGTCTGTACAGCTGAACTGATAAATTGGTAACTGTGTTTAGCAAAAAGGTTTACTAATGAGTTTTAAAAAGTATCATAAAAAATGAGTAACTAGCACAATCAAAATTGCATTGGACTGAAAACATCAATTACCTTTCTCACATGAAGCCATCTGAGCAGCTTTATGCTCATTTGCCCATTTTCCCTGAGCAACCCCCCCCCCCCCCCCCCCCCCACACACACACACACACACACACAACTCAGTTTGCTTATACAACTGACATCGTGCAATCACTGAAAGTTTGAATCCAGTCATGAATATAGGCAGAAAAGGAATTATGGTTTTGTTAAAAAGAAAAAGAACATGTCGTTGATTAGGGCGTTAACATCAACAGTCCTACCAGTTAATTATGCATGTGTGCACCATAAATTCACTAAATGCCTGGCTGGCTGCTGATTACCCTTTTAGCTATTACCTCATTTTCATTTCATATGTCCATACGCTATACCAACATGTTCCATCATCCGTCTTATTACATCCTTGTTATTGACTTAGTGTACACAGAAAGAAATATAATAGCACTCCATTCATTGGCTGTGTACAAGTTTTGCCATATGTAGTCAATCACAAAAGGGAATGAGCAATTAGATTTATTTTCAGCCATTGACAGTCTCAGAAGTTCAAACAGTGGTCATAGAAAAAAAAAATGAACTGATGATGATGTTTTACACTCTCACAGGGAAATCCTGGAATGAAGGGAGATAAGGGAGACAGAGTGAGTATTTGTTTTAATTTTGTTTTAAAGTTTATACCAGGAATGGTTATTCAGTGGAGCAATATTGACCTAGTACTCTTTCTCTGTCTCAGGGAGACATTGCCTCTCAGGGCATGATGCGATCCATGGCCAGACAAGTCTGCGAGCAGCTAATTAATGGTAATTTAATGAATGTTCATCAGTTACATGGAGTGCCTTGGTCTTCGATGACTTGCTCAACAATCTTTATTATCTACTATCTACTGACTTTATATCAACGCTTGCTTTCATGATCCTTTTTCAGAACAAATGCGGCGAGTTAATGAAATGTTGAACAAGATCCCTGAAGGGTACCGATCCAACAGCCCTGGACCTGCTGGTCCTCCTGGACAACCCGGTAGACAGGGTCCACCTGGAGAGCCAGGGCGGATAGGCAGGAATGGGTTCCCAGGAAATCCAGGACTACCAGGGCCACAGGGAGAGAGAGGTCTGTGTTTTTGTCCCTGACACATACTTATGACGTGTGCCACATAATTCCCAAAGCTGCATATCACAACATCTCTATACACTGGTCGTCCACACTAATACAGTATGTTCCTGTTTACCATTCGGTAAGGGGTTATTTATAACTGGATCCTTTCGTTTCAGGTTTTGATTGCACAGATGATTCCAAATTATGTGTCTATAATATGTGATACAATTATCCAAGTGACCAGTTTACTAGGGTCCGCTTAACATATCCACAAAATAGACTTTTTGCGCAGTGACAACATTGTTTCAGCCATGCCAAGCGGGAAGGCAGGTAGCTATGGATCCTTTGTGTAAAATTCAGAATGAGAATGGGCAAGAACAAAGATTTAAGTTACTTTGAAAAGGGCCTGATAGTTGATAGCTATGCTTCACTATGAGCCTGCCACAAAACAGCATCCCAGCAGGAGCTTTCAGGTATAACAGTGCCATAGGTGCATGGAGAATGGTTCCAGACCCATAAAACATCCAGTCAGTGGCAGTCTGGACATTTGAAACAGCTTCTTGACCCGTCGGGACTGGCAAGAGTAGTGCACAGTAACAGACAAGTTACATACAGTATGTTCCACCACAAGCACGTAGTACCTTTTTTTTTTTAACCCATTGGATATGAAGAAGAATTGTGTCAAGTCATCTAAATCTGGTTTAAAATGATGACATGATGATGATTACTATTTTAACATCAGCCTGCATAATTCTATGGTAGATTTCTAATAATCTCCGTCTTCTTAGGGAATCAATTTGGTTATAAAGTTCATTTTGCAATCTGCTCCCAAGTCACACTAATTGTTGCCCTTACATATTTTTTCAGGCCTCCCTGGAGAGAAGGGTGAACGAGGAAGCCCTGGGATTGGACAGAGAGGACAAAGGGGACCCTCAGGTCCACCTGGTATGTTTCTCTTATGCTGGAAAAGTGTCACATTCTTTTAACAATTTAATTATTTTGACGGGATGGGTGACTTGTCACTGTGTTTGTGAGGTCGCTCAGCGCGTAAAGAACTGTCATATGATGTTATTTAGCTTTACATTACTAATAATATCACAGTTTTCACAATTAGCACTTTTTTGATGGCGCTCTGCTAATATTTGTCAGATGTCAGTACGAACAGTGTCACCAAGCTCTACTTTCCTTCCAAATGCCCAGGCCCACAAGGTGAGTCCAGAACCGGCCCACCCGGCCCTCAAGGCTCTCCTGGGCCTCGTGGCCCACCTGGCCGTAACGGTGTCGCCGGAGTCCGGGGTCCACCTGGCCCACCTGGCTATTGTGACTCCTCCCAGTGCGTGGGTATTCCATACAACGGACAGGGATATCGAGGTATGATCTCTGCTTGAATTGCTTGCTGCATGAAAATTTTAGTGATGTTGCATAATACTGGTGGCATGTAATAGCATACTGCATGGGTATGATAGTTACCTCTTACATGATCATTATGGTATGTTGGTCTCCTGAAGGCAACATCTGAGAATGTTTTAGCTGAATTGTTGAGAATGTTATTAAATACCACAACCATATACTATCTGTTTATGTTAAAAAAAAAAGCAAACAAAAGTCATAACAAAACCCTAACATCCTGTTTGACCTGTTTCAGGTTCATCATTATAAACTTTCAAAACCACCTGTGCTGCTTACACTTTGATACCCTGAGAAAGTCCTGAGTTTCTGAGAAATGTGTTGACATGCTCTAAAGCTGTTTGAAGATAACCACCAAGCAACTAATTAACAAACTGCTCTGAACCAAAATAAGCAACTAAAATCACAAAATAAAGAAAAAAAAAAGCCAAGAATTGAAAGTGCAGCCTGGCACTAACAACTAGAACAGAAAAACAGTGGGTGATGACAACAACGTAGCGGACTGCTAATATCTTGAATCCAAACAGCAAGTGGACAGAGCATCTATGGGGTGGAGGAGCATGACCCAAAAAGCACCAAATACAAAATAAAATATACATATATCAGCGTCAACAACAGTTACTAACACAGTGGATCAGTAGGGAAGACAACCATCAATTTAACATTTTTAGTCTGAGTTTATATCTGTAAATAAACTAATTGTGCCTTGTAAATGAATCAAATCCACTAAATATAGTTTAACATCTGTAGTAAGCTTGTGCCTTGTATTCTGCTGCTTGCCGAATGCAAAACATGAATGCCTGTTTTTTTTTTTTTGTTTTTTTTGGTTTGTTTGTTTGCCTAAAGTGATTCACCCATAAAACTTGCTCAGGGCCATATTGAAGCACGTGCCATTGTCTGACCCTGGAGTTTCTTTGATTTGTTTGTTTGTTTGTTTTTTTACCTTCGTTCTCTAAAGCCATTTCTCTCTATGTACACAGCAGCATTTCTAAAAAGTTGTCCTATGCTCTATTTTTAGCTATTGATACACTTCAATGGCATTATTCTTTCAGTGCCAGCTGTACCTCAGCTGTATGTTATTAGGAATTGGAATCACAATCCCAAACTTATTAAGAGGCTGGTGGTAGAATAATTACTTGATTTAATTTTTTTTTTTTTGGATATTTGTAAAGGGATGACTCACAAGTTGCAATAATGATCTGATGTTCCCTTTCAATCAAACCAAACCAAAAGAAAAAAAAAAAGAAAACATAAGCGAAAACCAAAAACAAAAAAAAAAAAAAAAAAAGAAAAATGAAAAAAGAAAAAAAAATAACAACAACAAAAAAAGCATTTTTATCTCATTTTAGAATGGTACTAAAGAACGAGAGCACTGAACTGTTTACAGAATCTTTCTATCAGTGCCTTTAAAATAAAAAAAAATTACATCTAAGCAATTATGCCATTTGAATGGTTTGGGCCTTTACTGAAAAGCTCGTGAAGTTGTACATGAGGATGCTGTGCTGCCTGTTACAAAGAAAAAAAAATGAAATCACAGATATATTCAATTGGCCGTGATGATATTTCCGAGCAGGCCGGTATCCACCAGAGCCTGATGTTGTCCAAATACCTGAGGAAGAAGACTATGATGTCTCACTAAATGAACGCCGAAAGAGGTCACTATCAAGAATGGATTCAAAAAGGATAGCACCAGAAAAATAATGTTCTTTGGATGAAGTTAATTTTTTTTTTGTTGTTGTATTTGCTTTACATATGCTACTGTGAAGGGCTTTGAACACTTGACATTTAGGGAAGTTTCACATCCCTTAATTTGGACATACCTTCAAGCATATATCAATTTAAGGAGTGGGAAAAAAAAACAACAAAAAAAAAAACGTTCAGACACATTTCATGTCGACCTGTGAGCTTTGTCTTTTCTCATGTGCCATCGCTTGTAAAATATTTGCATAACATATTCATCACATTACATCATATTTCTGTCAAGTTGTGTTGAAAAGGACCATTTCAAGGTTTAGTGGAAAGCAAATTTAATGCTTATTACAGAGGGGGCATCCTGCAATTTACACATTATTTCTCTTCCATCTTCATCACAATTCATAACTAATGCCTCATTGTAAAAGTCTACATGGTTATATTAGTTAATCATTCTGTCATTTTCATTGCCTTAGAGATGATCATTTTTGTCTACACGACAGCACCTGTGGTTTTCTTTTAGATACAAAAGTTAAAACATGGCCTCCACTGTTTCACTCTAGACTGAATATTTATCAGTTTTGTTATATCAACTCACAGCTGATTTTACCTAAGGTGGAATTGCATGACTGTGGTGTATATTTAGTTTTTGTTTTTTTTTGTTTTTTTTATTTGTTCGTTTTTTTTAATCAGAATATAGTTGTCGTCATTGTTGTTTTATCAGTATCGAATGCAGTTGGCATTTGTTTGCAAGACTATGGATATAGTATTGCTGCTTCATGTTTTAAACTGCAAATTGTGAATTCCACACAGCCTTATTTTCTTATTTATTTCTGAAACAGAAGAGGCATTTTTCAATAAAACTACTGAAAATACAGCACTGTTTTATGTTTGTTTAATGGGGAGGGATTCTTTCTTTCTTTCTTTCTCTCTTTCTTTCTTTCTTTCTTTCTTTCTTTCTTTCTTTCTTTCTTTCTTTCTTTCACTACATCTGTATTCAAGTTGCTCAGGATAACCAGGGCAAGGCTATTCATTGGCTTGGATTCTCCTGATTCATACTCATTTTAGAGCCCTTACACAGTATCCACACTCAGCCACACTCTGAGTCTTCCTGTTAATTGCATAGTAAAATAGTTATATCATATTTATTAAACAGTAATTACATGTTTAACTGCTATTTAGTAATGTTTAAAATCACTCTATTGTCAATAAACCCAATTGTGTATTTGCATAGGCATGATGGTATAGGCATGTAAATAATCAGGTTAAATTAAGCTAAGGTAATGTTCACCCTCTGTTTAAAAAAAAGAAAAAAGAAAGAAAAAAAGACAAAAAAGTGAATCTTAATTATTTATTATCAAGAACAATGGGTATCCCCCAGTGAGATGCCTTATGAAGTAGGACTTTTAGATGGCACTGGCAAGAAGCCCCCAGAGAACAGAGACTTAATGATTTATGGAAAAATGTATTGCATAATATCTGGCTTAAATTAAGATCAAACGCAAGTAAGTCCTATGGGAATATGGGAACATTCTTCAAGGGATACTTCAAATGGTTTGAAGAGGCTCTGTATATCTCAGAGCAGTACTGGCATTTTTCATCAATAGGGGCCTGTTATTTAATGCAAAAGGCATGAGTAAAAAAAAGGTGCAATATGTTTATCACTACTCAGTCTTTGATGTCCTTCCACGGTGTGGACCTGCCCAAGAAAAGAATGCACGGGGAAGCTTCAGGTCTTTGATGGTGGCAAATTCAAAACATGTCTTAAAAAGGAGAGGATGCAGGGCTGCAATGTTAAATAAGACCCAACACGAGCCCTTTGGAACGCATCCAACATGCGACATTAATTAAGAGAAGGATCTTCTTGTACAATATGAAAAATATACCAATTGAATGTGAGATAAGAAAAATGCTCTTGAAAAGGTTCAATTAAGAAATGTGATGTACAGAACATAAAAAAAACTCTATAAAATCTATATTAATAATAATAGTAATGACAACGCTGTTCGTGCTTATCAAATCAGCATAGGTCTTGGCAAGAAATTCATTGAAATACTGCAGAGATATTTCTGAAATAGTTTTCTACATGTCTTACTTTTGCTGGATAAACAACAATTAGATTTGCCATCCAAGTAAATTTCATCATTATTGGTATTATTATTTTTGTTGTTGTTGGTGGTGTTGGTGTTGGAATAATTACCAGAACAAAAGAAATAAATTAATGAAAAGTGCCTCTTCAAGTGCAAATAAGGTTCTGCAGTGAAATACATCGTGTTTTACTGTCACACACTCAGTAGTAATGGTCTGATGCTGTCAACACCGTATTTAAGGTTTGCCTTCAAATTTTATTGCATGAAGTGAGAGGCTAATGCTGCACCATCAGTCCACTGAATTTACACAAGGAAAGCTTTCAACTCTGGTTGACCACCAATTCTAAAGTCTGAAGCTCAGTAAAAAAAAAAAACAGAACTCTTCCTTTCAGGCACTTAGCTGAGCTATAAACTCACAGTGTTGTCACTGCCAAACATGACCTCATGGAAAGAATAGGGGAGGCAAGCAAGGTTTGGCAGTGATGACCCTTTTCAACACAGGAGGTGTTCCTCAAGGAGCCACTACATTTCCTGATGGTTGATCCGATCTGCTTCGCTGCCACAGACACAAGACTCCTCCTGCTGTCCATTTCAGATCAGCAAAGGTTCCCACATGCAGTCAGCTGAGGTGTATCGTGAATAAACCCGAGACTAAAAAGTGCTTTAATGAACATTGCAGAACTGTTGATTTATAGATTTCCACTATGTCATAGCACTTTGATGTAAAAGCGTGTACGTATTACATCATGTCTGAAGATTCTAAAAGCCAGAAAACTCCGCTATCTAACATGTGTGTGTGTGTGTGTGTGTGTGTGTGTGTGTGTGTGTGTGTGTGTGTGTGAAAAACAGTGAAGCCCTACTGTAGAATATAAAACATGGCTGTCATTGGAAGCACCATAACTTTGAGAGCGAGTAACTGTATATGTATTTTCCTCATTTCGGAGTGTTTACTCCTTGGTAACATACTGGTGAATCTAAACAGGTTTAATTACCACATTGTAACAAGTTGGAAACCAAAATTTAACAATCTACTGAGCTCTTGGTTGAGCTGAAATTGATTCTCCATTAAAATGCTGTCCATAAAAAGTAGTACACAGAACTCTGTTAAGAACATAATGAATGAATGAATGAATGAATGAATGAATTAAACCATTGTCCTTGGTAAAGGTGAGTATATAGCCTGTGAAGAAAAGAAAATATATGAAATCAACAGTATAATTACTAAAAAACAGTTTAAAAAATAGGAGCTTTTTAATTAGTATAATTGAGATCTGAGACTACTATGACTGCTCAAAATTATTCCATCAAGAATTCCTGTGATAAAACAAAAACATATTCGCTTAAGCATGTGTCAATATTTTGGGTTCATTTTAGGTTAATCTACTGCACAGTGGCCTGGCCATATTTTCCTGTTTCACTGACATCTTAGAAAGAGATAACCCAGGCAAAATTCATTTGCTTTTCATCATCATTGGGAAATAGAGAGACCTCCCAGAATCAGAAGGACCAATGACTGTTATTTTCCCAAGTCAGAAATGTTCACAAATAATAACAAATGACTTAACATATAACAGACACCAGTGAAAACAGACACTGTTCTCTCTACTAGGTCAATAATCAAGAATGCACTGAAACAATGAAAAACCTGCTTGCTAAGGAAGAAAATGCATTGTACTGACAAACACAGCAAAGCATATCATTTGAAAGGAAACAATAAATGAGTTTGGGATCTAGAAAACTCTGCTGCATCTGGGAACATATTAGTTGCCAAATATACCATCATACACCTCCTACATGCCAAAAGACCCTTTTAAGATTAGCCAGAAGGAAAGCCTCTTCTTAAGTCATTGAATAAAAATAAGATTTCTAAATGGCCTTGCAGCTGCAACTGGAAGTGAGCATTACTGTTAGATAAGTCCAAATTGATCTTTTGAATTAGGCATAGGAGGGAGTTAAGTTGGCATGTGGAATATGTCAGTGGTATGCTTTGATGTATTGAGGGTACTTTCCATCACTGGTAGTGGTGAATCTCATTAATGTCAGTGGAATCATGAACTTTGACAAATATTGAGAGAATCAGGCCAAAACTCTGATTTCCTCTGTAAAAAATGCTGAACTACTGCCACTAATAGATCTTTTATAGAAACAGTGATCCAAAGCTCAGGTCAAAAGAAACCATGAAATAGTCAACTGACCATAAAATTAGCTTTACCGATAGACCAGCTCAGTTCCCAGACCTGGGTGAAATCTGTAAATTAATTGAACAGAAGATTTCATAGCACAGACTTTGTGATCTTGAAATATTCCGCGTAGATGAACAGCCAAAGATCATCCTCCGTCACAATATATCTGTAGTTTCCATGAATCTGTCTTTAGATGTAGATACAATAGTGTTATCTAAATGCATAAATGGTTGAGAACATGTATATTAATATACATTTGTAATTTCAGGATATATTTTATTACAATTTCATATTTAAGCATTAAGATCATAACTTTTAGCTATAATGTTCATTTTATTCATCCTTTATTATCATGCGTGTCAAGAAAGTCAAACACAAGTTCCGTAATATTTTAGCTAGATTTTTGGATACTTTGAAATGTACAGGTCTTACAAGTACAAAGATATAACAATGCATCTATTGTCTGGAAGGAGAGAGCCAACAATTCACTTGTGGGAAGTGTGACTGAAGAAATGTTGAGATTTGTTCTTTTTCACGGTACTCCACATGACACTTACTTTATTTACAAGAAGAACAAAGACATACTGTGTCTCTGTTATCAGTTTTGTACTAAGACTTAGTTTGAGTGTTTTTGTCTCTTGGAAGAGAAATGAGATATAAGTTGGAGCTGAATGTGGTGATGACAAGTGAAGCTGTGTGGTGGACTGGGCCGGTATTTCTAAAAGGATTAGTGCAATCTTAGGCTAAATCAGCTCGCAGAACTGAAGTCGACTTAAGGGAGATGCACATTTTGTACTGACAGTAACAATTTCAAGCCGCTCAGTGCGTACGTAAATTGGAATCCTCTCAATATCAAAATGGTTTAGATTGAAAATAGATTTTTGATTTCACCGCAAACGCTAGTGAAGATTTCTGGTAGAAATGGATTTTTACTCCACACATTTCACATGCACAGTTCTTGCATGTTGGTATACTGTTTAAACTTTGTAGTTCAAGATGAGCATGTGTTCATCTATCAAATTTTCCAGTGTTTCCTCACATTCTGCTGCACATTTAAATGGACTGGGTGAGGGGGTTATGCTGTGCCTGATTAAAGCGCCCTCTGCATGCGATCTGATGTGAATTTAACTCATTTTTCTCACATGGACTCTGTATTTCATCCTGCAAAACTAAAATGAAGTGAAATCCCAGAAATAAGAAAATGCATAATAATTGCAGTTAGTTTTGATATTTACAACACGAGGTGTCAGATACACTTTGAACATCAGCACAGGATGCCACTTTCATGCCACTCTTACCTCTGTTATCTGTTTACTGAAAATAGTCATGGTTTACATACAGTACATTCTCTTTTCAGCCATCAGATGATAAGAAAGTATATTTAAGCATGATAAAGAAAAATTTGGCATATTGCTCTTGCAGGGCCCTGGAGTTATGCTTGTTTGATTTAGCTTTATTTGCACAAGTGGATTCATAATTAGAAACAACACAATAAAAAGTAGTGACCACCCACCACCTGAGTTTTGCAGGAAGGTGCAGATCGACGAGGAGGAATTAAAATGATTGTTTCTGTCTCTTAATTCCAATCTCACAATGTATATCGTTTCTAATTATCAACATAAAGTACTGACTATTGTATATTCACGTCATCCTCTCAAAGGACAGTTTTGGTCTGTTTAATCATAGTTGCTATGGTTTATGACGACAGGTCTAAAACACATCTGTTTTGTCAAATCTATGCTTTAACAACAGTCAAAGGTCTATTCATTAACGGTATTAATGTGATAAACAGGAGGTGGGCTGTGATAATGATAACCAGAGATGCCCTTAAGACGCTGAACACTGCAACTGAATTACCACATCGGTCCATAAATGTAAAACAAATGTAGTTAATGTAGTTGACAACTCCAATAAAATGTATTTGATTAAAAAAAAAAAAACACTCAATGAGGGTATACAATCTGAGATCACCGTGTACTCGTGGTAAACATATTTTATTACTGCACTCAGTTTTTAAAAAAAAAACAATGAAAAAATATTCAAAAGGTAATTAAGTAATAATACATAATAGGAAATTTTCATATCCGTTTTTTGTATTCTGAATTACTTTAATCTAGTTTGCCACTCTTACTCCTAAAGGTTCATAGCTCTGTATGTGCTTGGCCTCTTCCTGCTCTGATTCAGCTAATAGTGGATTGTCATACAATGAGTTGAATTATGGTCTTAACTGAGGGAAAGAAGTAAAATATTCAGTCCGCCGGGCTTCCAGGAGCAGGGTTTGGGAAACACTGAACTAGTTGAGTCCCATCACCAAACTGTCATGATTCCTTAAGACACTGACAAGAATATGAAAGAAACAGTCTGTATTTCCTGGATCTCTCTAACATTATAAATTGTAGATGTTTAAGAATGAGAGAGTCAAATTTGTTAGTTAAACCTCCTTCCAAGCTAATCTGGAGGACACCCAAGACAATGAGCAGTCTTTTTTAAAGCTAGTGCCAAATGTTAATGTGAACAGTGTGAGGATGCTCAAAGAACAACTTGATAAAACTATAAATGGAAATGTTTGCACGGAATTGCAATACTGATATCTTAGTTGTAGGTTATATTTACCTGAACAACACACTATCTGTGCTCAGGAATCCTTGGTAATGCAAAGCATTGTACATACATGCATATTATTGGTGAGAGTAATGGTGGCTGATGCAGTGTGCCATGTACTGATGCAAACTGGGGGAAGCAGGATTTTCCATGTGCTGAAAGGTGCATTTCTGAGCATGGCAGTACCAAATAAGGAGAAAAACATGTATTTGCTCAACAAGCCCATTTGTAACATGGAAGCAGTTGTGAAGATCCAAAACCAATGCAGAAGAATAATTTTTTTGTTAAATGTTGTTGTAATATGAAACTAAACTAAAGTCTGAACTAAAGTCTGAAAAGAACCACAACACTGTCAAATGTATTAAAAAATGATAAACAAAAACTGTATGAAAAATTGTATAAAAAAAAATGCTCTTTAAAGTCAGAGAAGGAGACAGGCAACACAAAACATGAGATGTTGAATGCTATCAGCATCACAATGCATGCTGCTATACATCCTCAGTTAACTAATAACAGACAAAACAGTGAAAACAGATTTGCAGATAATATGGCCTCCTTGACTAAACAAATATGTGAAAATATGTAGTTAGCCATGAATGAAGCAATGAAACAGAGGATGAAACAATGAAATGACCAGCTGAAACTGCTAATATAGACCATGTGTCCAACAGTGAGGGTGTTTGGTATGAGACTGAAATCCACAGTCACAAGACAACATGTCTCAATTCCCTCTTCAACAAAAATGCTTAATTACAATCCTGGAGTGACTTTATGCATTGCTCAATCCTGTGTCACTGAAGACAATGCTTTTTCCTTTGTCCTCGGTGACTTGGGTGACAGTCACCATAATTAAAATCAGCCACATGTATGCCATGTAAGCGAACGCAGCCGTACACCTGCCTTAATTCTGCTAACTCATCATCAAGATTTTAATGGGGTTTTTTTCTCTCTTTCTCAGTCTGCAACAAGTATGCAGCTTCACTCCCCTTTCTTTCTATCAAACATTTTGTGTAACCTTGCACTGTAATCAATGGAGAGAGGTTCTCACAAGAAAACATTCTCACAGGATGCAAAAATCAAGAGGTTTTCGCCCACGATCCCTGTGACTATGCCTGAGATACTCATTTTTACTGGGAATGAGGATGGACTAAAATCAAACTGACATATTTGTATACCCACCCATCACAGGCCTTGGCTGCCAAAAATTACTATATTCACCCAAGGGTGATATTAGAGAGGATTTAACAACTATATAACTTAGCTTAAATGATCTGAAAGGTATTTCTGTCATCATCCTTGCAATTTTGCTTTCTGTTTGACACAATGCCATAGCAGCTGATGGACATTCATTATAAATAAGTGGGGTAAAATCCATGACTTAACTCAGCACAGGGCTTCACAGGAATGATTCAGTTATAATGACAATAATATGTTTGACCACCACAATAAGGGACACCTGCTCAGTTTTTACAAGTGAAGCGTGGTTAATGTTCCTAATGAGCTTTAATATAGAGGATGCAAAGCAGTTTTCTGCTCATTTCAGAACTCTCGACCAGAAGTTACGCAATTCTCTCCAAGGCACTATTATCCTATGACGACATGAACAAGTATTTCTTTAACTGTGAGGACATTTCCTAACGGTTAAGCACAACACAGCCAGCTGTGAAACATTTTATTGTGGGAATCCATTTCTTTGTGGACTTCATAAGCAATCATATAAAACTCTTTAAGTGTTTGCACTCCAGCTTACTGCGTTTCCTGAAGGAATAAGAGCGGTGGTGAAAATGTGGGCAACTCCACCCTCAACTTGGTTCAGTATGTGCATATTAAAGAACCGTTGTGTACTTTTTTCTGTCTCCAGTGAGTGCAATCAGGAAGCTGCAATCAATTGAAATAACAGACATTCTGTATCTGAGAATTATCTGCCATGGGAATTCAAGATGAAAATCGTGGCCAACTTTTTTTTTTTTTTTTTTTTCCCTAATGTTTGTAGCCTTGGTGCTGTGCTGACATTGGCTAATTTGACGTGCTAACATTGACACTTTGGAGATGTCAAATGTCTTATATTTCCTGCGGTGTCTGAGCATGATTTTTCCAAAAGAGTTACAGCCAGTTGCTTCCAAATGATCTTGGACACAGCTATGAGGTCAGATTGTGTAAAATTTCCATATAAATACTGCATCAGTGGGATCTCTTTTATTGTGCGAGTGCTTGTTGCATTCAAAACAATGGCCTGCACGACACTCAGCAACGCTATCTGAGCAATGTTATGTACATATTTAAAAGTCTTCATATTTTGCAGAGGTATCAAGTTTTAAAATGCGGCTAAAGAAAATAGTGCATGGTGTTAATGTTCAGCACCATAGTTGAATGGTAATGTATTTAGAAAAAAACTTTTAAAAAAGAATGTTCTGTAATCATGAAATCATAGAGTAATTACAAATGCCACTGGGAAATGCATTTCATTGCATGAAGTAACTAATGATAATAAAGAGTCTTATTTTATATCACTCATTCTGTCAGAGCCCCAAAGCCTTTTGGGCCAATATGCTGACCACACAACAGTTATTGAACAAAGATCTAAGAAGCTATTTCAGGATTATATCCATAGTTGGACAGGATAGCAAAGGCCAGAAGGAGATTTGGCATTGACATTAACGTAAACATCCCTACTGCGTTGATGACTGAAATGAAAAGGACTAATGTTTTACAAATGTGATTTCTCGTCCACGAGGAATAGACATGATTTCTGTGGTGCTGAGGAGGAAACACACAGCCATCGGTGTTAGCGCTAACACTCAAAGAGTTAAATGAGAATATTGGTGTACCCTAACCATATGAAAGATATTTATGTTAAAATTAAAATAATTATTCATCAAATATGTTCCCTTGCTGTCACTAAGGGATTAGTTTTGAGCATGATTAAACAGAACAAGCTTGTACCAGAATGCAGATGTCGGTACCAAGTGGGCTGATGTGTTTGGCCAAACTGGCTCTCATATTGAAAAAAAAGATAAAAGAATTGTTTTTGCCCACATTAAGCTTTTTCAGCAACATCATAACTCAGTCTCAAAGGGCAAAACATCAGTTGTGTTTTCCCAACATCCTGCCAAAGACCTGCAAACAATCAAAAATAGTGATCAAACTAATAGACTTAAGACTTCAGAGTTTTCCTTACCTTTTGGCAAGATGAATTCAATGTTACATGAAATCTAGTTTTCAACTTGAGTGATTTTGCACAATGTTCTACATCGCTATCTCTTGAGAAGACAGAATTACGTCCCAACTGGCCTTGTCTTCAAATGTTACTGCAGATTTTTTTCGTTTGTTTGTTTGTTTATTTGTTTGCCCTCGTGTAGCCTGTGCTTTCCTCTACGTAAATAACAGACAAATATAATTTAGAATAATCTGTCAGGATAAGTCTTGAATACAGCTTAAATATATTTGTTTATTACGTGCCTCTGGAATTGTGTGGATTGTGGAATCATGTGACTGCATGCAGCTTTAATATAGGACAAGCTAACCCCTGGCAAGTCTATGTTCTGAACCGTTCGCAAGATCTTTGCTAAAGAACTAACCTCTAAAAGCTGCTTCACACCTGTATCAGTTGGGTCTGATTCTATAACATGTGTCCCTTAAAACTGTACTTATATACTCAGTTAAGTTGGCAGTACCATGTCCTTTTTAGGAATGTTCATGCACAAGTTGTTACATTACTTATTCCTGCTTTACTTACAGGAGCACTGTGTAATTACACAGTACACAGGGGCAACCACAATGTTATAGATCATGTTTATAAGGAGGTCTGATGGAAATATGCAACTAGACGTGTAACTACTGTCCAAAAAGTTAGGTCAACACACTCACTCTCAACAGGGCTGTGGATGAGATGTGTTACCATAATGTGTAATACCTCTATACTAAAACATGAGGATATACATTGAGATATGTCTAAACACACATATATGACTTTTATTTCTTTTTGCTTATTTATTTAAGTCGATTTTTGAAAAAGCGCAAAATTATTTGCATTTGACGAGCTTAGATCAGTGTTGGACAATTTAACACTTGGTAGAGAATACTCAAAGAATGTGACTTGTGCAAGTACACTATTGTCAAAGTGAAGATGGAATTAGGTAATATAAGATTCATGATACAAGATACCTGCAGGTTCATGCTTCACTTTTTACAGAAAATAATGTTTACACAATGGCATACTAAGGAGGTTTCTGTATGTTGAATTTAGCAAATTGCTTATTGAACTGAACACTGCACAACAGCTATATTGTGACTATGCTCCTGTTATACAGAAATATATACACAGCTCATGGAAAAAAAAAATGTACATGAAACTGATGGATAAATGTAGACATTTAAATAAAGTGGGAGTGCAACATGTATGGCAAATAGGTATTTCCACATAAGTGTGATTCCTGAGTTAATTAAGGAAATAAAATCCCATAACATCTCGAGTAAAAACTCTAGGCAGGCACATATGCTCCTTATTTCAGCTAAAACAATTAGAGGAGGCGATCTCGGTAGCTCTGAAAGAGGCTCGGTTGTTGGGGGGGCATTTGGCAGAGGCAACGCTGATGGAGACCATTAAACTTATTGATGATTCCCAAGGAGCAGTGACTAGGGTGGGCATGGAAGTGTCAGGGAAAAACATCATCAGCTCGACTGTGGATGATAAAAAAAAAAGGCACACGCCACAACCATAATGATTGTACACTGGTTAAAAAATGCAAAGCCAAACAGATGAGCAGAATCTGTTGACTGCAAATATCAATCTGGGGCTTTAGCTGAAAGTTTAATCAGGAACAGTCCATGAGGAACTTCACAGAGAAGGATACTGCGGTTGGACGGCAGTGCACGACAGTGCCTTTTATGCCAGAATATCAACGTTTGCCAGTAATTGGTGCAAAGAACACAGACAGAGTTCTGCTTAACAGTGGTAAAAAGTCATATGACCATATGAATCATACTTCAGCTCACTGTCAACAAGCAAATGACTGCGTGTGTCGCACAGGCTTGTTTACTACAGTGAATTGTATGGTGTTGGGTGCATTTTCCTGGCATAATTTAAGTCTACTTAGTGCTTTAGAGGGCAAAGTAAATGTCAAAAAACACAAAACCATTCACCATCATGCAATTGCCACCATGCTATGGTTATAACATTTTATTACTGATGGGAACGATCTATTACAGGATGACTACACCCTAACCATCCGAATGGTTTGATGAGTATGAAAACAATGTAACCTTATCCCACAGCTATATCAGACACCACATCTCAACCCAATTACTCACTGGTAGGAGACTCTGGATTGGTGCAAAGGATAGTCCTGTCCACCACCATAAAGAAAACACCAAATGATCTCCTGTCAAGGAACTGTATCTGTGACACAGTTCCTTGAGTTGTAGATACTTACAGAACCCATGCCATTACCAAAAGTAAAAAAAAATTAAAAATGCAGTAGTATAAACATAGAACTTATCACCTAAGCAGACAATATTTTCTGGATAGGTGTAGAGCCTCCTGTGTCGTAAATGCTGGCAGTCTTTGCTCTCACCTTCTATATCCATGTATTGCTGCTGTGTCAAAACCATCCTGACAATAAGTGAAACATCAGAAAGACTGACTTATAACCTGTTGTCTATTCAGAAAACAGAACTTCTCAAGGTCAAAACTCTCAAAAAGCAGGCTGAAAGAGAGAAACAACAGTAACAACAGCAATAAATGAACACTGAGTTGCAGCATTTATCCACAAAAGGTTAACTGACCCAAATTTAAGCCAGGGTCACTAGCCAAATGTTACCATGCCCAGGATGAGGCTAGAGAAAGCTCAGGTAGCCGAGATAGATCTGCTGTAGCTAGCTGTCAGCCAGCCAGTCATATAAGGTCAATGTCCACTTGGCAAGAAAAACCTCAACATCCTTTGGCGATTTGAAGATAAACTCACAGCCACTCCTAAAGATCATCAGGTTTGCAGGGTAAATATAGTAGTCCTGTATAGTTCTTGTAGATGCTGTTGGACAGCATTGAATGGTTTACATCGTTGTGCTGTTGTGTTGGAGAAGTGACGGAAGAACTGTAGATTGTCGCTGCTGTGTTGGATCTTTGCATCATTCTCTCGTGTGACTTGTCTCAGAAGTTCAGCACCTTACAGCACCTCAGCTGATTCTTCCTTGCAGATGAAGAGAGCCCTCTTCATCATCTAATAAGCTCTTTCTACCTCAACTAGTTACTTTTGAGGGTAAACTGGTCCTTCATCTGGAGCAATCTTCATTCAAAGCTAGAATGGTGAACAGATCACACCTGTCTCTGAGGAACAGGTTGCTCTCCTTTCTTTTTCTGGTGTTTGTACCTGTTGCTTTTATATTCTCTCACTCCTGGGTGGGGGGCTGGTGATTGAATTTGATTCTGCGTTGGGTAATTGGAGTTGGATGCTGGGTGTTTCCTGACTTGCTTGGCTAGGTGGTTGGGATGCACTTATGATGCTGGGTGTTTGGCTTGGAAATAGATCTAGTTGGATGTGGTTGCATTATGCATTAGCTTTGGATGCTGGGTGCCAGAGACGGATAAAGGGATGGCGTTTCCAAGAAGGCAAGAGGTTTTTGACCAGAATAATTTTCTTAAAGAAAGTTCAGGCTGTGGAGGTGCCAATGGGAGAGCTCCTTGGGTTCTGCTGGATGGTGCCAGTTGATGTTGCCTTGTGTTGGTGTTCCTTCCACCACAGGAAGTCTGTGATGAGGCTCCTGTTGTATGCAACAATACTTACAATAAGAAAGGAAAAATGTATGTAGATCAAATGATAGGACTGTATAAAAATGATGGGGCAATGAGTTTTAATTGAGTTGTTTAAGGAAGGCCAGATCGGCTAGGTGTAAGGTCCAGCATACCTAGTACTGGAATAGGCAGGATGAGTAAGAGCTTGAGTTTTTGCTTGTGTATAGGACACACTCCAACACGTCCGTCGGCGAGTGTTTGGTGTACATTAAACGTCTTGTCCAGATTCACAAAGCTTTAATCTGAGCCATGTTATCTGCCTGTAAATCCCAGACCTTGTTCTGTTTTCAGTATCTTCTGATTTAGTTTTCTGTGTTACTAGTGAGAAAAGCAAAATAAAGCCCTATTTTGGTTCTGTATCTGTCATCTCAGTGCAGGAAAATGAAAAGTGAACTGTTTTTATTTTTTTCAATTTTGAATTCTGAAATTAAAATCAAAGAGTCATTCATTTTTCATTTTTGAATTTCTGTTCCTGAAAAAAAAAATTAATTACCAGGAGGCACACGGAGCAACAAGGAACAGGTAAGCATGATAATCAGTCAGTCAATGGGCAGAGCCAATGGTTAGTATGCTGGCGAAGTTGAGCGCTGACAGGCAGAATCAGACAGACTGAGATGAAGTCGTGACAGACATGACAAGTTTACAGACTACAAAAATATCTATAAAAATTCACCGTTTCTTCTGTGTGTGTGTGCTATTCAGAGCAATAATAAAAGAGAGAGAGAGAGAGAGAGATTACTCAGGTCATATATGTAGCATTTAAGGGCTGAAACTTTTGAGGTTATATATCCATATTTCACTTTCAGGACCATCTGTATTCACATCATATCTCCCTGTGCTATAAACTATATCATTTCAAAATTTCCACCAGCCTATGTGGAAAGTATTATTAGACTTTCCTAATATTCAGAGGTTATTGAGTTCAAATCCTAAGAATGACAGCCAATAAAATCATATCCGTTTTCAGCTTCGCCTCTGGAGTAATTGCAGATCATATTGTTAATTTTGTCATTATTCTATTATTGTATTTTCCTTGTGTGATGTTATAGTGACTCGCGTTAAATCGATCAGCAAGAGAGACAAGGAGCCCCTGTTACATGTTGCAGGGAATACCCAGACAAAGGCCGTTCGCTGTCCAGAGAGTAAAGCCAAACCTCTTAAGTAATAGTTCTCAAACCTTCGAATGTGGCTTTATCCCCTCTCTGACTACCTCTGCTCTGTGATCATGCTTAAGTAATCGTCAGCTGTAATTAATACAGTAGCACAGCATAGCAAAAGAACGAGAAAAAAATAATTCAATAAATAATATATTCTGGATATATGTTGACATAGCAGTGATTAGGCCCAGCCTCACTAAGAAAGAAAAACATAGGCCCAGGCTGACTAAGAAAGATAGTGGAAGCAATGGTGGAATCCTTGTCCTTTCCACAGCTGACCAGTAAATCACTTCCTGTTTGATCACCACCCATTGACTGCCAGAGAAACATTGTCAGTGAAGACATGCCGAGTGTAAATATTTATGTTTGTAAACCATCCATTCCCTGCATCCCATGCTGTATACATACAATGCGGTGAGTTAGCTTTTGAAGGTTTTGTCCACACAGAAGCTACTTTTTAAGGTCAAATGGGCAGATTTCCTGCTTCTGGATTATCTGGATAAGAACATGAATATACAAATACGTAAATTTTAAAAATTGTAGATATAACAATCCCTTATGTAATCCCTTCCAGAAATCACACTTTAGAAATGTCATTGTAAATCCAGACAGTACTCTCTGTGGTATGACTCATAAGAAACTCAGTCGTGAACTATCTGTATTTTTTGGAGCTAAAACATGAACACTATCACCCTGAATGATTCATTAGTCCTTCTCAGGAACAACAACAGTTCATGATCTAGTCAAAGACTTATCAAATAACACCATATGAAAATTTATGAAATACCATTTACCAAGTTAGAGGCTACCTAACATTTTCAGTGTTTCATTGTCTCATCAACATTCTCTAAAAGTGAATTTAAGTGCAAGTAATTCACTGGCCTACATTTCACAACACAACCTCTGGCTGACTAGATTAAATATGAAAACTGACCACACAGACACTTAGAATGAGCACATTTCTGAGTGTTACAGAGGTATGTGTCGATATGTACTGTAGTTTGTAGGCTTAAATCACTCCAGAGTTTAATCATTTGATTTGATTAATTTCAGTGACAAATGAGGACAAAAGAGCTTCACTAACAGTCTGTAAAACCAGACTGAATGATGTCTCTATATGAAGGTAATAAACAATATCTGATCCTGTGTTTGACTCTTATTATTCCATAATCTAAAACCATTCAATTTGTCATTTCAGTTTATATCTAATTCCCTGTCCTTTCTTCTTGATAAGTGATAAATAAGCTCAACATCTGCTTTTATTTTACTTTCAAATACTTGGAGGGAAGAAGGGTTCCTGTAAAACCACACCTCAGCTTCCTGGATGGTTGCATGCTTTTAATTTACGTAAATAAACAAAACAATTCTGGGACCAAAAGAAAAACACACACACACACACACACACACACACACACTAAAAACAGAAACAATAAACACACACACAAAAAAAAACACTTAAAGGAAATTGTCACACCATTTTAAGTCTACTTAAGGGAACTTTATATCTCCGTAATAAAGAATTAATCATCGATGTTTGATGATTAAGTTTGGAATAAAAGAAATCACATTTTTTGAGGCGAGATACTTAAGCTCTCTCGTAGTGAAATTTCCCTCAGTCATCCTAACAAAATTAAGAGATTAGAGTGAAGGGGCTTAACACAGCTTTGGCATCCAGGTCTTACCAGCACACGATGCCAAGCCACAACACAGACGCTTTTGTCATTACTTTCGCAGAGTATAACCTATGGATGCAAGGAGGACTCCCCTGATCCCTGTGATTTACAGGGGAGAACACCGAAGACCTTTATCACGAACAGACAATGCTACTTCATACATCTCTGGTGGAAAGTATTCTGGCTGTGTTCTATTTGAATTGCTGCCACAGTTTTTTCGGATGATGATTGATTATGATATAGAGTGGTGTGGGTCAGGATGTTATGTTTCAAGGTTGTTTTGAACCTTTTTAGCTATTTCTAAATTTTTCCAGATACAAACACAAATCAAATCCTGCTGCTCTCCAACACTAGTCATTTGGTCGACAGAACGCCGGCAGATCCCACTCTGACAGCAAATCTTTTTTCCAACTCTGTTTAATCAAGGTTCTTTTTTTGTTTAGGAGTAAAAATTAGCATTGACATTGGGTTTTTTATTTTGTTTACATATTTATTCTTATGCCAACAAAAATCTGCAAAGACAAAATGTGCAAATACTGCAAAGAACTGAGCTGTACACCTGCCAAACTGAAAATTTGCCGGTAATAAAGATGAATGAAGGAGGGTGAGTAAAACCCTTAATCGAAGTTATTATAGTGATGGAATACTTAAGCTAAGAACATTTTAAGATTCAAAAGTGCTGGAATATGCACACCCCTGTCTTTGACTTAGTCTGTCACTGTCGAAGAATATCTCTCTGCTTAATATCCAGATTTAGTTGTTCTAGATCAAAGCCTACTTACAGCACTACAAGGGCATTAATACATGGCCTTCATAGGGTAAGACACAGAGCCATCTAAGGATCCTTCCCATCCATACTGGAGAGTAGCTCTTTACTTTTTTACAGTAGATCACAACTGTCTGGAGAAGACACAAATACCATGTTTAAGACATCTTTTGGTTTTGTTTGGTAGAGGGTGAAGTTACAGGCTCACACTTGTGTGATCAGATGGAGCAAAAAAAAAAAAACACTGTTATTTCAGTCCAGGCTTGCTTTGGGGGGAGCACATGAATGCAAACAAATGTAGTATAAACACAGCCTGCAAGAAATCCATGGCCAGGGATTCCATGTAGAGACGTCACACTGAAACATCAAAGGACTTTTGGCATGACAGATACTCTCTGTCAACATGTGGTAGACTGCAGGGATGATCTATGCTCTTATATTTTACATTTTACGTGTCGGGGTTGTGTGTGTGTTGGGGGGGGGGGGGGGTGATGGAGTGGGTAGGAGACATTGTAGATATTGGATTTTCCCCGTAACTTCCCCATGACTTTTGACTTCTGCAAATAAGGTAGAATGCTAATTGGATGTCTGCTGTCAATTCTGATTTGTTGATTAACATTTTTTGAAAATTTGTTGTAAAGTGTGCTAGGCCATTCTCCTTACTTTTCTCTCACATTTCCTGGATGTTTTTCGCTGCATCTCAGATAATAGTACCTTTTTTTTTTTTTTTAAATTATTGTTTAGTTTGCAGTGTTATGGCTCCATTATCGAACTAAAACTCAGAGCCTTATGGGTTGCTTATTCAGAACCTGATATTGGGAACTGAGTGCTGCAAAATAGAAAACCATAGTGCTAACATCTGCTTTTCACAGCAGTAATTTGAACTAACAAATCTTGGAAATGACACCATGTGATGTCATCAGTGCATCTCATAATGAAGTGAGATAATGTTTTACTCACCCATCCCCCCAACCCAGAAGGGAAGGTTATGAAGACCATAAAATGTGGTTTTAATATCTGACCAAAACAAAAAAAAATATTCCCATGGAAAAGAGTGAGGTTAATTGGAAATGAAGAGAGCAAAAATTAGAGATAATAACTTCTCATGGTATACAAAAAGCATTTCAAAATGAGTGCAGTTAACAAAACAGATCAAATAGACCTCGTTTTTTATTTTAGGTCTAAAGGATATACCACAATAATCCAAAGTTTAGTATTTTTTTTTGCTATCAATAGTATTCATATTTCACATGTATAAACCAAATTGAAATGTTAAAATGGCATGTGGACATCAGACCTTTTTGGAGTATCACCTTTAATCATGGTTTTCATCATAGTGCATATTTTTATCATCATCAGATGGAACATAACTATTTTGGGAACATCTTCTTCAATAATGTCAGAAAACACAATGATAACTTTGTGAGTGCAAAAAAACTGTGTTACAGGATAATTCAAATATATCTAGTAAGATTTATTATTGGGGATGAGGATTACAGGAACAATGAGGTTTAAAATGTTCAAATCAACTTCATCTATACTGTGCTTCAGAACAATGGCAGTGTCGGAAAAAGTTTTTTCTTTTCTTCTTTTCTTTTTTACGTGAATCCAGGGCCTGTGATCATTTCCTATTAAATGGCCATCCAAGTCAAATGTAATCAGCCAACTTGGGGCCTTGGTCAGAGCTGACCTCATGTGTCCATCTCAGACTAAATCGTCCATAGAATTTTGAGAGGAAAAAAAAAATTGAGAAAGTAGAGAATGCCATACACATGAATTGGGCCTTTGTGTCGTTTCTGTGAGAAACTTTCAAAACTTCTTTTAATATCCAAATGTTACGATGTCCCAAATTAGAAATGGATGTCTGTTCATGTTTTATTATGAGAAAAATGTAGCCTCTACTTTTCAATGGCATTGCTTCATCCAAAGATTGCAATTTCTCACTGTGAGAGACAGATAATTGAGTGAGTACAGCAAAGCAAAGGAAACAAAATCTAGCAATCCAAGTGACTCTTAGAGCTTGACAGTGTTTTCAGCTCAATTAAAAAATGTTATTTTGATTACAGCCATTTTTATTCAAAGATCCAGACAGATTTCATTCATTACACAGCTGTTATTTAAAATGTCTAACATGTTTTCCCCCCTAATAATCTCAAGAACAGGTTTATAAGAAAGAGGAAACATGATGTTGTGTGTCCTTTGAACTGGTTTCTACTTTAAGAGTAGTATTAAATACAAACAGCTTTGCTCATACCTTTCTCACACCTACAGATGCTAAGCTTAAACATCATTATCATCTCATGCCTGTTGTTCTATTTGTGTACGACTGTTTTTTCTTTCTTGGTCTTAAGGCAAACACATCATTTGACCAAATGTTGTTTTTTAAAGGCAGATGGCTCTGTTTACAAGACCTGAGTGTTCACACGTTGGAATTAGCTAATTACTCTTTGCTGTTATTTACAAAAAAAGAACATCTTTGACTTTACCATGTGTGGGCTCGTATGTATTGCAGAGATGGCAGCTAGTGGCCTTGGCAGACAGGCTGATAGTGCTACTAAGATACAAAGTTGTCTTCACCAAACTGTCATAAAGTTCTTATATGTCCATTGGAGTGCTCTTTGGTCTCGAATATTATCCTATGGAGTGCTATAAACACCTGCTTAGAGGAGCTTGAGCCTAAATAGCAATTCAGTGTTAACATTCCCTCTTAGCCATTTGTGAAGCAAAATGAAGTGACATTTGTTAGGCTGCATGTGGCTTTACAGGCTGTGCCTGCTGCTCTGATAATTTTATGGGTTGAAGAAAGAGAAATTGTCAGAAAGTCCCAGGTGAAAGGATTTGGTGCCACATAAATATACTACATAATGTGACAGAGTCACCAAGAGGTGTTAAGCTTATTTCCATCACGGCTACTGACCAGTGGAGATTTCTCCATAGAGAACAGACCTAAACGGAAAAGGGATGCCTTTGTGTTTAGAGGAGAGTTTGGGTCTATAAATAATCTCAGAAGACCTTGTTTTTATATATCCATAAATCAGAGAGATTATAACCCCCAAACTCATCCGTTCAGGGAATTATTTACATGTTCAGAGTATATAGAGTGCCCTTAAGCCAGGGATTTTAAGCCTTTGAAGTGATCCCTACTTAGACCTGCTTTAAAATTAGATTTCAGTGTATTCTAACAACTTTCCCAGCAAATTTTCTCTGTTTTCACTGGGAAACACATCTTGCAATTGTCCTCTGTACAACTGTATAAATCAATTATTCTTGTTATCACATTCACTATAATAATATTATCACTACAGCTGTGAGCCTACATCAAGCGTTCTTTATTTGTAACACAAATACCTATGTAACATGTAATAACTGAAAACAATTAGCCTACTTCTGAATTACCTCCAACACAATCATTATGTAATCACCACCTCTTGGCAAAACAAGTTCGAAATTTAAAATTTAACAATTCAACACACAAACGAGGCAAATATACATCAGCTGCGAGGAACACGGGATGTCTCATGGTATTCATACTTTTACAAACAGCCAAATAACATATCTTGCCGTAAAAGAATGCAGTGTCCTGTCGTTGGCCGGCCTAGAAAATTTGTGTATCTCAAACGGTGGCTGTGTGATAGGAATGACCTTGTCCTTACTGCTTGATGGTGGAATTTTTATATACCGTTTTACAGCCCCTCAAGTACATCGCCTGCCAACCGTGGAACTCAAGGAAGGAATTATGATCTATTCAGTGAGCTTGTTCTACCCAATGAAGTTTTTTACAACAACTTCTAATGTTACACAACTGTCTAAGGTTACTGTTCTTCCTGCTCTTCTGATTGAAGAGGTGTTTCCCTTTACTGTATTGACTTTGTCCATATGTGAACTGGGGCTACAATTTCTGAGTAACATTTTGTTGAATAAGGAAATATGTACGATGAAACAAAAGATATAGCCTACTATAGCATTAGCGATATCAAAACATTATGATTAATGTTAAATGTTATGATTAAATATTAAAACCCATCCATTATAGTACTGCTGAGAAAGATCCTAAAAGAACTTCCTAAAAGAGCCGAGATGGAATGAAGAATATTTCCTAGAGACCTGCAGCTGATTCTCATTAAGGTGGGAAGTGATCCTGATCAGGCAAGCAGGATCTGTGTGTCACAGAACCAGGACAAATCATCTGACTTTACCTTTTCACTGCTTTGAGAGAATATGATGTCAGTGGAAATGTTGACTTTTTAAATGTGTTTAAAACACACACACACACACACACACACACACACTCCTTTTACCACTCCCACCTTCTTTCGAACTTTTCAGCTGATTCAAAGGCAGCAAACCAGAACTGTCTGGACCACTTTATTCATAGTGGCTTTACAGTTGCATGTTTCTGCTTTTGTAGTCTATGGATAGACATGTAGAGCTACATTGTGTAAAAGTATTGAAAAAATGAACCAAACAGAAGCCTGCAAGTTATGGCAAAACACACCACATTCACCTTCAGGGATGTATCACGTTTTTTAACAGCTTATTTACGTCTTATTGAAAATAAAAGAATGTAAGCGTCACGGTATTTGGTTCTTGATACGGTTTGGACTGAAGCCATTATTTTCTTTGCTTCTCAGACCTAAGTTACTGAGAGTCCACCACATGTGTGACATCAGTAGGATTTTTCCCTGCAAAACTGTCACAACCACTTCACCAAGCAACTACAATCCTGAGACATTTTTCTTCCCCTCCCCTAGTCTGCTCTGGCTTTACCCACATAATAAAATAAATTCAATAAGGCATATATGATCGAGAGATTATTGCTGATCACTGGAGAAGGTGTCAAATTTTAAATTCTATGCACAGTCCTGACATCTGTGCTCTGTGTCAGAGGGGTTATAAACATCACAGTGTAACTCCTCGCTGAACACTAAGAACCATGACCAATAACACATTGCATAGAGCCTTACAACACCTTTCATATTTCAAGTCAATGAAAGGCTAAGAAATGCAGTACAATTTTTTTTCAGGGTTTATTTTAAGCATGCGCTTATCTAAATATGATAGGCTCAAAATGTTATTGAAATATTCACAGGAAAACATTAACGAAAAGTCATTGAAAACATGTTAATCGGCTTACATAAAGCCATTCCTTAACTTGGCAAATTTACAACACTTGTGTATGACGTGATGGAATGGTAGCGTGCTCTCCTGATTTAAAGGCCGGTCACTGGCCACAGAAGTGAAGTCTATCATGTCGGTGTCATATGTGGCTGACTGATGTGTTCTTTGAGGCCAAATTCTGCACTCAGCTTTCCTGTTTCAATACCACTGACCACATAAAAAGCTTATAATCTGTCATCCTTTTGAACTTCAGGGTGTCAAAGGTTTGGGTCAGAATACTTAACTTTGAGGGATTTATTGATTTGTCTCTCACCAACCTGTGACACCTCAGGCATTTTGGGCAACATAAATTCTCTGCTGCTATCAATGATCAGTGCTTTATGACTGGGGCATGCCCTCATTTTGACCTCTAATGTTCACCTTTCCAGTCAGGCTCAGCAAAGAAACTCTTTATGTAAGCAAATGTTGAGTCTACTTGGCCCGTTTCCACCCTCTGTTTTCCTATTTTTACATTCTATTCTTTATTTTCCCTCAAAGTGTTGATAGTATTTGTTACGTCCCAGATGGTGAGTTGGGTCTAGGGGTATGAAGCAGGGACGTAGCATAAAGAAACCCACCACCAGTGTCGGATTGGGGTGGTGCGAGGGGAAAAACACACGGACGCGGGAGCAATGTACAATAAAAAAGTGCAATGTATTAAAGATATTTACAAAGTGACAAAGGAATATTTACAAGAATATATATATATACAGAAATATTTACACACGAACACGGAGAGGGGAGAGAACTATAGACGGTGCCAAAGGAATGATAGCATAATTGTTTAGACGTAAATTAGACAAAACAATAAACTAAATCATACTATGTTTTTATTAGAATGAGAAGGCCATTTTGGCATAAAAAGAGCTAATATTTTGCTGCATTCAAAATAAAGTTTTGAAAATCAGATTTATGATACAAGACTATGTAAAGTAATGAGTCACTAGCTTTTCAAAATGTTCCTTAAGGTATAGTATAAAACCTCTTTAAGATCAATAAGCATGACAATGCCATAGTGCATAAACTTAAGGATCATCACTTAAGTCCATTGAGATGAACTGTGTGTACTGAAAATCTTAAACAATACAGGGTGAAAGTTGTGGGCAGTAAAGAAATCTATGTAACCGAGTCAACTGGAACAACTTGATCTAAACAGAGGGTAATCAGATGCTAAGCATCACACTCAGTATTGAAGCCATCATGTCTAGACTTGAATTTCTTAAACTATTTAACGAGATATTCATGTGCTGAACATTCTTTCCACCAATTACTCTGAAAAAAAAAAAAAGATTTTATAGAGATACAGATCACAAAAACACTATTGAAAATCCACCAAGACTTAGACAATTAGCTCTATTTCAGGCACATGCCACATAAGAAACGGAAAATGCTACATTCGAATAGATTGCAGACAATATTGTTCACATTAAAACATATATCGTCAGCACTAAATTTGTAAGAATTTTCAGAGGTTTACAAATCCTTTATGGAAGGTTTTTGTGAGGAATCAAAATAACAGCCAAAATACATAGAATTATACACAGCAACAAGTAAAACTTACAACCTGTACAAACGTGTCAGAATTAACACAATCTTATTCTCTGTAACACTTGATTTCCCAGTCATGGTGCAGCTGCACATGACAAAATCCATCACAGCAGAACACAAAGTTTCCAGGCTAAGTCTCAGGGACATACAGCTGGCACTGAGTAATTTACAGGTTGTAGAAAGTCAGTGCTAGTTTATCAATGCACAGTTTTCCATAATCATTGTCAGAGATAAGAACTGGGTTTGTTTTGCCAAAGACCATTGACTATTATTTGGCATGATGCACAATCAAGGTTTACCAACAGATGCATCCAAGAGACAAAAATTCCCATCGCACACATACATACATACATACACACAGAGGCGCCACTTGATCATGCTATGATATATACTATATGTGTATATATATATATATGTGTGTGTGTGTGTGTGTATGTATATGTGTATGTGTTTGTGTGTAAATATATATATGTGTGTGTGTGTGTGTGTGTATATGTATGTGTGTGTGTGTGTGTGTGTGTGTGTGTATAATAGCGTGATCAGACGGTACCTCTCATTTTCTCATCATTTTTTCATTTTAATAACCATGAAGGGGGTTGTGCGACGACAGCACATTTTCAAAATTCTGTTGACCTACATGCTGGTAGTATTTTCATGCTTAGAAAGCAAACAATATATGCTGTAACACCGCAAAGCCATATGGCTTACAGGAAATCATATGTGTAAGCACGTTAATTTAAACACATCTATGCGTCCATCGCAAAGTGACAGTCACTGTAGGTATACACCCGACCAAATGTATGACTGTGGAAATACAACGGATTTACACATTTGTTTAGACAGTTATCAAATACACCAAAGCTAAAACTGACGAGTCCTCTTCTCCCATTAAACGGGTAGCTTAAAAGTTGGACATTTGTTTACAGAATTTTTTTTTTTTTTAAATTCTACTTCTAATTTCTGGCCAGGTGCCTAAGAGGTATCAACATGTACATAGCTGTGAGGTTCTATTCTGTCCTAACACTGCTCTGCTGAGTCAAGCTGATGTTTCTTTTAAATGGTATGCTGTGTTACTACAAGTTCCAGTTTAGATGAAACACTGATATTGTATGTTCAGACCTTCAGGGTAAAAATCACAGTGGGAGTAACTTAATGTGGGATTCATCCAATCCCTGTGCCATACACACACACACAAAAAATAATCTTCTCATTACTGTCTACTGCTTAAAATTATCTGGTTACACGTGCTATTGGATTATGCGAACAAATACAGACATGTCATGTAAGAAGAAAGTGAAATTCCACCCACAAAAAACAATACCTATGAATAATATTAATAACAACAGAAAACACTCTCTCAGGTCTATGTCATTCTCCTCTTTGATTTTAGCAATCCTTCTTCACACTTAAATGATGGTGGCTTTTACATAGCATGTGGAAGTTGCCCCAACTACGTGTTAAATAATAAAAGAGATTCAGCCAGTTTGCTAATTTTGAAAGACAGCCTGGGTAAATCACAACAGACCTGCAAATCAGTCTATGTGCAAGATACGACCCCCTTATATTACTAACCTTACACTAACTTTTAAGCAGTCCCAGCTCACTACTCTGGTGTTCCCACAGGAAGGTCAAGCTCTCACGAAAAGATCTAAAATTCACAGTTCTCATTTTAATATCTGTAAAGGTAAAACATGAGTTTTATGTGTGCTCTCTTTTACATGGACCAAAAGAGTGTAAACCTTAATTAAATCGTGGCCAGTATATATCATTACTGTTGTATACACTTCATGACTTTACTTTTACACATTAATCCCCTTTTTCACACATGTATACAGTGATATATTTTATTTATAGCTCATATCATTTTTTTTCATTTAAGTCTTTTATCTTACATTCTATATTTCATAGGACTAGTGCTCTTATTGTTGAGTTGACTTGTTTCTCTCGTCCAACACATTTCATTGTACTGCTGACCCCGTGTTAACCTAACAAATAAAACTGAACCAACTATATGACTGACATCATTTACACTTACTATGTTATCAGGTATGATGATACTACAAACTGAGAGTGATCTTACATTTTAAAACTTGCATTTTTTTTTCCTGTCTGATGAAAACTGATTAAGAGACTGAGAAAACCGTGGAGCTCAGACCTCCAAAGTACTTAAAAGCTTTATCTTGGAAATATCTTGCATGTTCCTGCTCTGATGCACCCCGAGGCACAGGGGTGTGTGCTACGCGAAATAATGTGTCTGAATCCAAGCTGGACCACTCTCTCCAACTGTAGCCGGGGATTCTCAGGGAACACCTCTGGCAGAATTCTTTTACATGAATGAACCGGAAAGGGACAGCATCTATCTCCCCAGTTTACTAACAGTCAGGCGCCTTTATACTTATGGGTATCATTGCTGTTCTACACATGGTATGTGACTCAACAATACTATGCAGCTCATAGTGTGAAAGGATGCAGTGGCTGGCTTCTGATATATATATATATATATATATATCAGAAGAGGCATGTGCTAAACTGCTGTTTGTCCCACATATTGTAGTAAGTGGTAGAGACTTACAATAGATAAGATTAGTAGTGAGGGATGAAACTGCGGGAGGGATGGAAGAAATGATGAAAGAATAACAATTTTTTGATTACCTAAGATAACCCAATAACAAGACAACAGCAGACTCCACGGTGGGGGGGGGAGTTGTAGTTTACAATGCAGTTCTTTCCCTTTGCCTCGGTGGAAAAAGCAATCTTTTATGCCATGCCTTTTATACAGCCACGTCCTGTAGTCGTGCAACCAGCTATAACTTTTAAGACGTCATTTAATATTGATGTCGTTTTTATGGCGTTCTTTTACGAGGTCTGCACTTGGGGGACATTCCACAGGAAGAATTGTGCGCCTGTGTTGGAATCCGGGAAGGTACTGAAAATCCCCAGCTCGTCCTTGGTCAAATACTGGTACATCACAGCTGTTTTGTTGAATTCTTACCTTGAACACCATCATTTCTGGGACAACTTTATCGCTGTGTTTCAATTCATGATAAGGCTAGAATGCCCTAAAGGTGAAAAAAAAAATCTTTGATGTAATAAAACTCGTATATCCTACTAATTTAAAGCATCTAATATAAAATGGTATGATAGTACAGAATAAATATTTCCTGTTGGCCTATCACAAGCATAAAAATATGTTACTGCCTCTGATCTCAAGATCAAGGTTTTTGACAACGAAAAAAAAAAGTACTTGGAGACACAGGACCAGCTGTTCATTTAAAAGGGAAAACCAGACATTTCCAACTGGAGTATTTCTTTGTAAATGTCACCCTAACCTTCAGCAACACATACGTCATATCATTAAAATAATTCTTTGTGTCCCAGAATGCTGTATTTCATGAGTTTTTATTTAGAGATTATCCAGTTCTGAAATCATGCGGAACCATCAATGGGATATTTTCAATTAAATTACACAACCATCATACTGTTTATTAAATGCAGTAACTATTCTTGATGGTGAAAAAAGTTGACCAAGTATGACTTTAGTCTTTTAAATGTTTGTTGTTATGTGCTGAAAGTCAATTTTTCTGTTTGATGTCTCATGTGTCAGTTCGCATAAATAATGGTAGTCATTCACATTCTCCAAGCTGTAGTCTGATATAGGTGTTCTAATCCGATCCCTTGCACTGGAGTCGGACATGAGGAGCCAATAACTGACACTGCATGTACATGAGTGCAGATACACATATATATTTTCAGTTTACAACCTACAGTTATTGCAAGCTGCACTGTGTGGACATTTGGATAGCACAGACTTGGACGAGGCCCTGAAAAACAGGGCTGAAATTCCACATAAACCAAGAGATAAATTCAGGAACAGAACAGAGTGCTATGCTATTGCCCTTTCAGAGAAAAACCACAACAGAGGTAAACTTTCCATGAGGAAGAGGGTTCGGGGCTGAGCCAAGAACGTTGTTACCTGATGTAAAACAATGTAAAGCACAGCAGAAACACATGTTCAAGTCCTTCCCACACTGCCTAATGCTTTTCCAAACTGCTGTGACCATCATGTAGCACTTATCACTTACCAGCATTCACCCTAATTGCTGATCATAATCGTCAACTAGGGTAAATATTATAGTATTTATACAACTACAGATATTAGACAATTTACATTTTCTATGCTGGAGTACATGAGATAGAAGAAGCTCCACAATAGCATTTTCACAAGCTTTTGTAAGAACAAATTAGTATACAAATTGTCGGGGCACCTATCAGCTGACGGCAGTGTCTTTTTCATGTGGTTTGCCAATTCACCTAAAAAAACAACAACTGACAAATCAGATATTTAAATCAAATATGTAAAGAGTGAAATATGTGAAAAGTTAAAATACATTTTGCCCCAAAAAACTTTGGCTTTACCAGATAAGCTCCAAAACCTCCAGAAGCCCCAATGGAACGGACATAAAAACAACTTGTCGAGCAACGGGGAACGAACACATCATCAGCTGTGAGGAGGAAAAAGAGAAGAATTAGTCAGGCCATTTGTCCTCTTAAGATGAGCGATGATCTGCATCAATTCCTGATAATTCATAACCAGCGTCCAGAACTTGAACTTGAACTTGTTGCTTGGGTGGTCATTACACGCAGACATTACATTCATATTACACCTATTACAGCATTGTTCCATGGAATTAACACACTGACAAAAACATAAACAGCAATGTTCAACATTAGATCATTAGATTTTCTGGTTTCATTTTATTTTGTTTGACTAAATCTAGTCCGTTTCTTTGCCAAAAGTCCATGCAGTTTGCGAAAAGCAGGTTTTATGCTTGCATTGCTTTGTAAACTTAGAAACATTTTGTTGTGTTTTCCACTTTGCGATACATTTTTACTAGCACTTGTAGTTTTTCTCGAATTCTTGAAAGAATTTGTCCTCACAGAATCCAATTCAAAACAGAATAATACAGGATACCCACAGAAATGTGGATTAAAAAACATCACTTTTTTCTAGCAAAATGCGCAATTAATGTAAAACTTAAAACACATGTCACAAAAAAAGATAATTTCACCAAAGCAGAGAAAAATGACCCTCCTCAGAGAGCCTTTCTATTGCAAAACAATAGAGTGACCATAACACTCTCAAAATTGAAAACACATATCATAAAACCGAACAATTCTATCAAACACATTTTTTTTATAAATATTTAAACTTAGTTCTACTCTGTAACTAGGTCTAATAGCTACATGAACTACAATCACAACAGTGACCCCCAAATCCAATCCTGCAAGATGTTCTGCTTTGTATTTGGTCTCACCTTATAAGCTGACTAACCAGGGAAAGACATGTGAGCGCTACAGCCAATCACTGACCACAGTGGTTGACCGACATGGAAACTGACAGGGTTTTGGCACTCCAAAACTGAGTTTGGGAACGCCGTACCCAATAAACTATAAATGAGCAATATGTTAGTTTCCCACTGAATCTTTGAACCTTTGAAAACAGATTTTGATAAAAATGAGTGCAATCCCTATACTTTAAAGTTTCATGAAAATCCGTTTTCAAGGGTTCAAACATCACAATCACAATCTAAGGTTCATTACCTCACAATCAAGTCTCTAACACATTGAATATCCCATAACCGAAACTCCAGACGTGATAAGGTTATGAAAAAATCAAGGTTATGTGCTTCCATCCCTGTTCACTGAACATAAACTGTATGAAAAGGTGGTTTGTAAATTGTTCATGCTGTAAAGTTTCATCCAACTCCCTAGTGTCCTCCATGTATATCTAAAGCATTTTGGCCTATGAGGTGTCCTGATAAAGGAAAATAATGGACGCGCTTCAAAATGTGCAATGGAGTGACGTTTACTTAGTTCAAGTTAACGTTTACTTAGCCAAGTTCATTGTTTTATCCTGTTTATACACTGCCTGGCCACAAAAAAAAAAAAAAAAGGTCCCACACTCTAATATTTCTTCTGACCGCCTTTGGCTTTGATTACGGCACGCATTTGCTGTGGCACTGTTTCGACGACCTTACGCAACGTCAAAACATTTATTATTTACTGTTTGGTCGAGATCTTGTTGACAATTGGAGAGTCAAACCACTCCGCAAGGTCTTCTCCAGCACATCCCAAAGACTTTCGATGGGGTTAAGGTCAGGACTCTGTGGTGGCCAATTCATGTGTGAAAATGATTCCTCATGCTCCCTGAACCTCTCTTTAACAATTTGAGCCCGATGAATCTTGACACTGCCGTCCTGGAATACGCCCATGCAATCAGGGAAGAAAAGATCCATTGACGGGATAACCTGGTCATTCAGTACATTCAGGTACTCAGCTGACTTCATTTTTTTTTTTTTTTTTACCACATAACGTTGCTGAGGCTAGACCTGACCAATTGAAGCAACCCCAGATCATAAGACTGCCTCCAGAGGCTTCAAATCCAAACGACAACTTGTTTTTTTTTTTGGTTTTTAGGCCAGGCAGTGTACCATGGCCACTTGCCAAAGAGTTTTTTTGTTGTTGTTTTTTTTTTAAATGAAGGCTTTTTATATATTTGCTCATTCATAATAAAAGAGATTGATATACAAATAGTAAACAAACTGTGCCGTCATGGTAACAACTCTCTAATCTCCCTGTATTGCACCAGTAGCCCAAACAGTACATGGACATTATCTAACTAAACTTTCCAAATAGCCTACAGCATCTGGAAACATAGGGCTGCTTTTAACTGGTTTCCTCGTCACTGAAATATTTCTGAAAAGAATTTCATGCCTCCACATGAGGGAATAAGGTTTAATTTCTTGACACTTTTTTAAGATTAAATAATTAAAACAGTTTTTTTCCCCTTTTTTTTGATGAACATGAGACATAGCCAGTGCATTTTAGTAGAATACCCTTATTTGGTTACTTTATTGAAAACTTAATAATCACATTGCCAAAATATAACCAAAGTTATAGTTAATCTTCATCCTGTATACTTCTTGTAATAAAATCATTGCCATGCACAGTAAAGTATTCTCTGATAAACTTATTATTATGTTTAATGGCAACATTATAGTTTGTTAGTGATAACAGATTCTAGGTTTTATACAAGTTTTGTACAAAAAAGAACATTTCTGAGTGCCAAATACAGTTTCTGGCACTTCAAAAGAATCTCCTGTGTCAAATAATGAAAATATTTGGTTTTGTTTAACAAGATTGACACTATTTATTTCTGGGCATTAGATGGAAAACTATGGCTTTGATGTGCAGATAAATGCTTCATTAAAATTTGATTAGCATGGAGAATTGAGTGTCCTGATTTAAGAACAAAGTGAACATTGTGTAAAAAAAATGTTGTATAATACTGTTCCTAAAGGAAAAGTGATACAGTTACCAAATGTAAATTATAATAATTAACTTTAATAATTAAAGGTTTTTAGGCATCTGGTTCTAGAAAAACTGTAATTTACCCATGCAATGATACTGCATGACAACAGCTCACAATCCACCAACCTGACACTCCTCATTAATGTATAAAATAACTAGTCAGTTACAAACTATAAATGTGCACATTTGTATGTATTTTATATATATACAGGGCATAGAGGTTCCACTGAGATTCTTCAGGGCTGCCTGTCAAGATCAATGGAAAATTGCTGATGTGGAGTCTTGCCAGTTTGCTAATTCTAACCATATGTGAAACATAGGAGAAATCTGGTGCAAAATGACGGTGGCTCCGAAAACCCAGAAAACTCATCTTCAAAAACCTCACACCACCGAAGCGAATGTTATTTCAACATCACCACTCATATTTTCCCCACCGTGAAGTGGTAGACGTCAATAACATCAACAGGTATGCCAGGCCAAGAACATTCCATTGCCCAGCAACTGTACTCATATCCAATGTCTCACATATTCTAGATGCGACTTGCACACAGTGTCATCTCATTTGGCTTAGTCAACACAGAGCTTATAATAAATCCCTCCAAACATCCATTTGGCAGCCATCTGAAAAGATAGACAAATCTTTTCGCCCCCTTGACAGTCTGCTTTAAAGAATATATTTTCATTCAAGCTATGTTGCAAGCATCCATAAAATTGTCAAACATTCCAAAGTACTATTTTCCCATTTCTGTTATCTTTCCATGTCTAGACAGTTTTTGAGATCAAAACTAAAGTTAGAAAAATCTTCCACTTTACTTCATCACTCCCACTACCAGTGTTTCTTCTCCTCTTTCCCAAATCTACATCCAACTTCAAGCTCCTCTGGCGAAAACTGCTTTTACTGAAATAACAGACTACTGCAGCTACTAAGGCTGACACTTTAACAATGAAAGATCATTCATCGTTGAAAAGACTGAAGATAACATTTTTTTTTTAATCTGCATTCTTTCGTTCCTTTACTATTTCAATCACAGTGCAGTCTAAAGTTATGAAGAAACTGTCAGAAATTGTGAATGGTAAATGTTCAATTTCATGCTTATTTCCCTCACTGACAATCAGTAGATCAAACATACAGAATCCAGATGTACGGACTGGATCTGATAGTGTGTGAAATATCTCGTTGTCATTGTTTCATTGTTGACATTCCAAAGGATTAAGATAACTCTGACAGGAATATGGAGGAACCAGTGGATTAAAAGAAATAGGCTTTGTTTACAAAAAACTAAGCCATGCAAGCGCTGTCTTTCGTTACAAATTTTCTCAGGTTTTCTGAAAGGCTAAATTTGGGTTAATTAGGCCTGGCAGGGGAGTCTACTGAGTGATGACAGAAATTACTGTTGAACTGCTGGGAGGCTGGTTGATACGTAAGTTTAATTTGTCCTAAATCATGCTTATAGTCACAGAGAGACAGCTGCATGAACCAAGAAAGCACAGTAAACTGTTTCAGTCGTGACGATTATGAATGTGATGCGTGAGGGCTGATAATGGTGCTGCTTTTTAATGAAGCTGTTCTCATAACAGAGCAATAATTCTCATGATAACACATAATTATCTCTTTGGAGTTTGACAGAATTTCTGCCAGACATTTACCCTGCCAAGTCTAACAGTCTATATTTATTGCAAAGACCTGTCAAGTCAATGACAAGTGCACCCTGCCACAAAACCAATTACTGTCACATGGGGAACACTGTAACTGTCAGTACTATTGTGACCCACCACTGATTACACATCTGGCTACGCTATGTTAGTAGAATACTAAAGATCTGCAGGAGCTCTTTTTCTAGTTCTAAAGTTGAAAAGTCAAAAATAACGATCATAATATCGGTTCTTTGTATATGACAACACAAACCAGCACACTTTCCAGATGGAGGGCAGGCAACTGGAGGCAGGTTCAGAGGCAAGTTGGCAATGACCACCAACCCTGCAGGAATGCCTATTGTTTGCGCTGTTTAAGGCTGTTCCAACCCATCGGGAAAGGAACAAGGGCTACTTTCGTGTCCCGAAAATAATGGTACACAAAAGGAAGAAGGAGGGAGAGGAGGAAGGAAACTCACAGAGAAACGGTGGCAGACATGGATCAAAAACTTCTGTCTTAAGTCTGGTGAAGCGGAGTCCAACAATGCCTGTGTATGCAGTGACGGCTCTGTGAAAGGTAAGGCTAAAGTCATTTTGCTCTCTACACAGCTAGCTAAAACTGACAAAAAATACAGACCAGAGTGGTGATATCGCAGGAAGCATAGCTAGCTACATCTGCGATATTATCACCCTGTGGTGTTTGTTCTGCAGCTAGTGTTTCACAGTTTTAGTTAGCTAGCTAATTAGCTACTGGGAGATAGCTAGCTGGCTAAAACTATGAAGCACTAGGTGCAAAACAAAGACCACAGATGGGCTGCCGCTATGTATACACGCATTACGTGCAACGTGTGTCTTAAGATTCAATATTAAAATTTGTCAGGAGTCATGTAGATTAACACAACAAATTCATCCTCACTTCACATGTTGAGAATTTGCATGTATATAGTAGATTGCATTTAGAGAACAGTACAGAGAGGGTTAATGTAAAATGCATCTGTGCACATCTTCTGTCAGCAGCGATGAGAAAGGTAAAAATGATATAAGCATAAAGATGGTTGTCATTCAATCTCTATCAAATATCTGTTACAGTTTGATGCTTAATCCCTTCTTCACAAAAACAATGATTACCCTATTTGAATATTCTGTTAACAGGACTAGAGGATAATAAGACACAGTTTAGGCTACTTCTCAGTGCTCTCCAAATAATAATGTAGGCAGTGTGGCTGACAAAAAACACAGACCAGGTGGTGATATCGCAGGAAACATAGCTAGCTACATCTTCGATATTATCACCCTGTGGTGCAGGGCCACTGCTGGCCATTTGGGTGCCCTAAACGTAATTGTTTTGTGGTTCATTTTCTTTACTTTTAAATTATTTTTGTTCTGTAAATTGGCAAATGGGAAGTGAAACCTTTAGTTTTGCATCACTACTCCTTGTCCTTCACCCATTCATTACACTGAACCAAAGGATACACTATAGAATAATGCTGTTTCACATCATGACAGGTTTCTTGATTACTGATGTGTATGCATAAAAGACAGTTTTCATACAGTAAACCAGCAAGGCTCGGAATGTAAAAACAGATGATAGCCTGGTTAAACCCCTCAGCCAGCACACACAAAATCCACCCCTCTGAGGAGCTTGTCTCCTTTCAAAGTAGAGCCATAAAATCAGCATTGGAATGATGGAGGAGGGGTGGTGGGCCTTTTTTGTCTCCAACTATCTGTTGCAATGTTTCTTTCACCGGAAGCATAAAACATGCCTCCCAGGAACACATTAAGATAACTCCTGGGGTGTTAGCGGCAGTCAAGGGTCTTAATATAACAGGGCTTGAACTCTCTAATGGTTTACGCACTTAACTCAGGATAAACAGTGACAAAAGGGTGTTCCAGATCGGATGCTAGTATAATGGGAGAAGTATCCACTGAAGAAAGAATGTATTTCTGCTGTTAGGCCTCAGGGTAGAAACCTTGGGGAGTATATAAGTTACCGACGTAACCTACCAAAACTCAAAGCTATCCAAAAGAAGAATAGCTCAGAAACATTTGGACAGGCATAGCGTTTGGTTCATGTTATCTCGCTAACTGAGAGAACCTGTTCTGTTAAATATCGCCCCAGGCATTTTACTATATGTTTTTGGTTGTTTTTTTGTTTGTCAGTGCACACAAGGCTAAGAAAATCAGATTCCAACTGCAGTCATACGGAATATACCAATTCAGCAGCAAATCAAGAGAAAGAACAAAATAGGCATGTTGATAACTTCTAAATGACTGAGTAGAGTACTGTTAACATGTATTCAGTCTCAAGTAGCTAAAAGTGCATGCACTCTCACTTCTCAGATTCACAACTCATGTTTAAAACGTTTCAAATACGTTTTATATAGATTAAATGACAACAGAAGATAATAAGACAAAGAATGCGATTTGAAAAATGATATACTCTATGTGTAACTAAAGCTAGTGCTTGGCCGATTCCTTCGGCTCATGCTTAGTGGTGCATAGGTTGTGACCAAAGCTGAATGGAATTAAACAGCTGCTTCATATTTTCCAATCACAGGCACTGTATGAGGACAGTATGCAAAACATATACATCTCTAGTCTATCTGCAATAAACATTGCTCACATCTTATACAATCCACATCTAACAGCTTTCAGAGCTGGGGACTGGATTTTCAAAGGAACATCTGAATTGTATTTTGTATTGGTTGAAGTCACTTTTTTTTTCTTTTTATCACTTCTTTGTTTGTGTCAGCTGAAATAACGTTCCGGTGCCTCTAGAACTAAAATGTCTACATTTTACCCAGTTGCTGAATTTCACAAATATCAGTTATGGGTGATTCTTTATGTTGAAGCCAGTCTGTGCTGAATTTAAAAAGTAAGAACAAGGGTTTGAACATACCCTCATATGAACTGCTCCTCTCTGTTGTACTTTAACCCATGTGGTTTATTCATTACCTCGACAACCTAGAGGAGGACCATATAGTCCATCAAACTTTATGGCCTCCCATTCAAATATTCTCTTTACTGCCCACAACACCAGGCACACAAAAAGACATGCTTATTCCCAATACACATTTTAAATTCACGTGAAACACTCAAGTGCATGTTAATGCAACATTTGCACTATCCCAAAACCGTCGATTGAACATTCGGTCTTCTCTTACCTCAAATACCAGACCAACCCACTTTTTGACATTCTGTGGCTATGCATCTTCCACAGAACCAACAGTTCAGTGGAGGATGCTCTTTAAAATGGGTCACAACTAAAGCCTGCGACATATGGACTTGACAGGTGCATATGCAAAAAATCCTTCAGCTCTGCAGTACAGACTATGCAACAGACTTTCTCAGCTGAGTGTTCCTATTTGTAATTGGCTAACAAACTTGGATTACCTGACAAATAGCAGCTCATTTGTGAAGCTGGGCACTCACCTATAAGATTTCCCTCTCATGAGTATCGGTTCCATGAGAACCAGTGCACAGCAGTGTCTTCTTATTTTCCCGAGACTCATGTAAACTGTAAACTCATGAGCCTCTGCAGAGTCTATCTACTCACTACTCATGATTGCCAGTGATGTAGCCTTTGTTGGTCTCATGACAAAAGGTAATCTCTGTGATTGCACACACACACACACTGTCAACAGTGAGCAGTGAATCTGTCCTCTGCATTTAACCCATCCAAAACAGCGGTGGTGAACACACACACACACCAGACGCGAGAGCAGTGGGCAGCATTCCTTGTGCCTGGGGGGCATTGGGCTTAAGTGCCTTGCCCAAGGGCACACAGCCTTGGATGTCAGTCCCAGCAATTGACCCAGCGACCCCTCAGTCACAAACAGGAAGGTGGTGGCATTGTGGTGTTCTAACAATCACCTCAAAGTCAACATCATATAAAGAGTGATAGTGTTGAGTCTTACAAAAGTATCTTCCAATTTAATAACTGAAGAGACAGCACACTATGGTAGTAGAAAAACCCAGGCTGGACCATAAACTAGGAACTACCCTGTTATACTGATGCCAAAATAGACATTGGATGCAAAAAAATACATGTGTTCCTAGCCTGGCTCAACAAATTAAGAAAAGTGACTCAAAATGAAAGAATTTACTTCAGAGTCAGTCACCTCTTACTGAACTAGAGGAGAAGCATTGCCACTCTCACAGAAGGTACAGCTAAAGATGTATTTTATGGACCATTTTAAATAACTTGTCATGTAGCGAATTGCAGTCCAGTGCTACAGAGTCTTTAGCTCCCGACACGAGCATTTGCAAGTTCTCAAATGCCATCTGGTTCTGCATCATGTCTGTCCACACCAAGTCCAAACTGCAACACTGAACGACTTTTACCCTCCACTGCACAATTCCAGGGCTAAGAAGTAAGCAGGAAAGATTGTTTATGAACCCTCCCAAACATGTCATATTCTCACCCTCAGAGAACTAGTACCAGTCGATTAGAAACAGAACCAGCCCCTTTTGCTAGGCTGTCTCCATGTTCAATTCACCCTTATGGATACCAGCGTCTCCTGTGTCCCCCTACCTCCGCTAGACACAAACTGCCTGTTGTCCACGTTGTTTTATCTGTTTGTTTCTCTGAAATATATGAAATGGCATTATATGTATCATATCTTAATCATCATGTATCTTTCTGTGTACGACATATTAAGGCTACTATATCTATGCCGTGGGTATGGCGTAGGTTCTGCGTAGCCGCCTTCCCTATGCCGTAGCCTGTGCTGTAACATGACGTACCACCTCCCCAGAAACGAAACCACGCATCATGGCAACGCAGACCACAACAACGCAGACTAGTTTAGAAACTAGTCCTTTTTTTTAACACAAAACTTGTTTTTATAGATACTGCTGTGCAAAGACTGAATTCCGACTTTTTATTTGACAGTATTATTTGCCACCATTTGTAATGCACAAAGAAACGCCACACAGTGGCATAGAAACCCCCCATGGCAAACTAGCGCTTCGACGGTATAATTGCAGAGCGACGCAGACACACCAGCGCACAAGTATAACTGCTCCCAGCGGCGTAGGCCGCTTGCATAGGCTACAGTGTACAGCGCTTAAGAACAATCTGTGCACGCACAAATAGACTGAAAAACAGCTTCTTCCCAAGAGGTGTGGCACTACTGAAGTCAGATATCTCCTCAGTCTGACAAGACTGATGCACTGCTATCATTAGAGTACATGCAATAGTTTTTTTTTTTTTACTTCATGTCATTTCATGTCCACATGCAATATGTACTTACTTATGTCATTCACTCATGTAATTTCATTTTCTGCTATCATTGGGGTACGCGCAATATTCACTTACATGTCATTTTACAACTCATTATGTGCAGTATTCCACATCGCAGACATGTCATTCAACATCCCAATACACCATCACTCCATGTCACACCACACCTTTACTGCACCTTTGCTGCTGGCATTTTTGTTCGTTGATAGTTGTATTTATCGCTAACTGTTTTATACTTTACGTTGTTTATTTTCTTACTTATATTGCCTAGATTCTGTACTTTTTTATCGCTGATATTTATATTCCTTATTTTATTGCTGATATTTATATTTTAAATTTCTACTTTTTTTAATGTAAATATGTGTGAGTCTTACATAATGCACCGGTTGAGGATGGCGCGACTGCAATTTCGTTGTGCTTGCACAATGACAAAGTTCTTAAATCTTGAGTCTTCGATGCAGAAATATGAATCAGCCTTTATTCTGATTAAGAATGTTATGTGTTCAAATACAAACTGCCACATAAGGCATGGACAGAGTAAGTTCAACTGGGATGAATGTCTTATGTGAGGTCTGGAGACCCGAAGGATCCAGTAGTTCCAACACTAATAGACCCAAACGGGGTCTCCTCAGCCAATTTGTTCTATGCCAAAATGAGTTCCTCCAGGTGTTATCCTACAGGCTTTAAGATGACTATACTTACTGGAAGATGGACGTCCATTCTCCCATCTTACCCCAGGAATTTTTTTTTAATCTTTTTTTTCTCACTGCAAATCATTGCAAGAACAAATTGAGCAAATGTAAAAACATGCTCCTTTTGCCCATGTGACGGAAAAGAAGTGATTGGTGTTATTTTCCTCTAGCTTGATATAGTGTTTTTGGTTAAATTTCACAACACGGAGCTAAACTTCACAAATACTGTCCGCACAAATGTCTTTTTTTTTATTCTTGGAGTGTCAAATGCCAATAAGACAATAAATGTACTTTTAATTTCAAAATATTGTCTGCCATTTAAATCATATGATGATGTGCACTGCCAACGTATGATTGTTCTTAAATTGCCAATTTCTGCACTTGAAAAGTGCCCAAAGAGGAAAAAATATAGCCCAGCTGCGCAAAATAAAACAACAACGACAGAAAAAAGCATCATTTCTAACATCATAAAAGAGCAAAGACCAGAAAATTGATCTAGACCTCACCAGATAATGACTTCTTCGGTTTTTAGCATTAAAAAAAATATGAGATTTCTAATTTATTGGCCTCAGAGCAGTGGACAAGGTTTTGAAAAACGTGATTTTAGGAAAACTCCTACCCCAGATAAGAATTTAAAGAGCCAAAAAGTCTTAAAACCTTTTTTTGTGAATGATAACTGTCATAAAAAGGAATTTCCCATAAAAACACACTAAGTAACCCTTAAGCTGAAGTAAAGGGATGGGACTGACATGGTGTCATAGGCCTTGTAGTGACAGTCTCGCTGAACCATTTGAGTCATGTGTAGAAGTGGTGAGTGAAATCCTTCCAGTCCACAATGATAGGCTGTCCTTACCACCTGGAACAGTTAAAGTCATTCATGGGTATGAGGGAACACAGAGGAAAATAAAAAAGCCTAATTGTGATGAAAGTTGTGAAAAGCAAGATGAATAATTTTCCACATAAACTGGGAACATTTGATGAGGTGTTCATGCCAGTCTAACCCAAAGCAAATAAATATGAAATTAAATGAACAAATGTACATAAAGGAAGAACATTCCCTTTGATTTGAAACAGTACTGTTTTTTTTTTTTTCACAGTCACCATAATGGGTGGTTTCTTGGGTAGACTGGAAACAGTAACTTGTTTGGCTGTGCTTTTGATGCCAACCTTGTATATAGCAGCTCGCTGCCAAAAAAAGAGCTCCATCATTGTGGTGCACGTGTTAAATGTTTTTGCATCTATGTTTACATCATTTCAAATGGCTGGTGTATTTCCACACCCGACAACAAATGCTATAACACCAGTGCTAAGGATAAAAACAGTGCGAAGAATAACAAGTCTAAAATGCTAACTAGTCTTACATAACAAATCTAAAACGCTACAAATTCTAAGTCTACAAATTTACACAAGCTGCACACAGAAAAAAAACAAACAAAAACAAACAAAAAAAACCCCATGAGCTATTTTCAGAGAAAACAGATGGAATCAAGTTTTTCCCGATTTCACAGACACTAGTCCTCTCTGTTGCACAAAATTCCTATTTCACTCTTAAAGGTTCTTAGTGGCTTTGTCCGGTACAGGTTGGAGTGTTTGCAAAATCCATTTCAATCCCGGCAAATGCATCCCTGTTCTGCACATTGTCTGGCTCTGGAATAAAAGACTAACATTCTTGCCAAAATGAATTGTCCCATGTGTGTAGCAGGGATGACCCAGTTTGACTAAAGCAAACCAGTGAAAACACAGGCATTTGCCAAAGAGAGAAAAAAAAAAAGAAAAACAATGCTAGAGTAAATGAGGAATATAAACTATACTGAAGAAGATGCTTGCATATAGGTGAGGTTTCCAAATTAATCAAGCAATTAACATCCCATTATGTCATCTGTCATGAAGTAAAAATAGACAAACCCGAATGCACATTATTTTGGCTACCGTAGCTTGCAGAAGAGATTGTAGTGATTTGACAAAAATGGGGGATTGCTGGGGCATGTTTGGCTGGATCTTCAGTGACAAACTCAATTGGCTGATGTCTCATACAAATAATATCACAACAAGTGATTTCAGAACCGTAATTGAAACAGAACACTCCTTTACAGAAATTTCGATACTTTCGAGATTCAAGATGCGTGGAAAAGAATTGAGACATTTGAATCAGCTGATGGCAAATATCAATGGCCAGTATGGGCTGGCAGATCTTGTTTCATCACGATTAGACTGTTAAGGTGTGGTTGAGTTGGGCAAGCACAGAGCATGCCAGAAGAAAACTTCTGGTTCTGGTCACTTGCTTCCCATGTTGAAGGGTCCTAGAGGCTGTTATGCTGTAGGGTACTTTTTCTGGCCGTGGTTAAAATGCACTCATACACCTAGAGGATGAGGTAAATGGCAACAAAATCGAAACCATTTAGAGTGATAACCTCCATCATATGATGTAACATGTGTATCTTGATGAGAGCAGTTTCCTCCAGACAGACGCTGCCCTCAAACAGGGATCAAGTGATTGGTGAGTGGTTTGCTGAATATGAAAACAGCATGAGCCATATGCCATGGTCATCTCCCTCGTCGGGTCTCAATTACATTAATGCTTGTTGGAGATTCCAGAGCAGTGGTCAAAATAGTGCTTTCCATCACCATCAACCATAAACACCAAAAGATAGACTTTCCTGAGTCAAATCCCATCGGTTAGAGCTCTCGTCACTTGTAGAGTTCATGCCAAGGAGCACTGAATCTGCTGTGTTGGCTTGCAGTGACTCAACACCTTAGGAGGACACTTCGTACATCTACTCCCTTTATTTTGGCCACCACCCACATTTAAAATGGACCAACACCAAAGCAATTTAGCATCAGTTACACATGTGTATGTGCAAATGCACATGCACAGATGCACATCTGTTCAGTCACACAGTCATATATTTGAGTTCATATATGTGTATACACGCAATCTCTGAGGAATATCTTCCTTTCATCCAGCTGGGATGTTCCACAGCTTGTCTAACGCTCTTTGTTTGTCTACGAACAAAGGAAATCACACTACTCATGAGGAAATGTTGAACCATTCATCATCTTCTTTCACCCAGCTGTGTTACACTGTGTTTCAAAGAGGTGGTGATGACAAGTTGCACTATATTTAATGCTGTCACGAGGAACTACATCTATTGATCTACATATGTAATAATTCCAGAATGCTCTGTTTGACTACTCTTTAATGATATTAATTCAACACTTCAGGGAAAAGAACTTTAAATGTCATCCCAGACCAGGGCTGAATATTCAGAAAGCATCAGAGAGTTGTAAAATGGAACTTACTGCTCAAAAGTTCTGATAGTGACACAATAAAATAAGTCCTACCTTGACTGAAATTTAAGATATCACATGAGATGTCCTAAGGACGTAGGAATTTGTTTAATGGGGGAGTAAAAGGACAGTGCCTGAGGACTTTTGACAGAGAATGCACATAGTTGTTGACAGACGTAATTAGAGAGAGAATTACTTCAACCACTTGAGGAAATCCAGCAGTCTCTGCTGAGCTGAAAGCTGCTACTGTATTGTGTTCTGTATCCTAGCAACAGGGGGGAAAGATAAAATAAAAGATAATATTTTTTAAAACTGTGATATCATGCCCAAATACCACATGAAATATCATGTGTACCAGAATGAGCAAAACACATCAGTGCTAACAGCTGGTTTATTACTTAGTAATGTCAAGCTAGACTGAGACACTGTCTCAGAAATAAACTTTGAATACCAAATAGATACCTCCTGCATAAAACATTGAAGTAGGAATGATTTTACCCCCAAAACCACTTCAGCCTGATTACTTGGATTTGTACATTCAACAGATTAAGTGTATGAAACTGACAGTTGTGATATTGTTTGTACATCCACACACCAGGGGTTGTTGACCATGATACAAGCACCTCCACCCTTGCCCTTACCCGACTCCGTTGTTCTGTCGCGGCGATGAATGGAGGGGCCCTCGGGTAGAATGGCCGAGTCAGGGAACGAGGGATCCAGCCATGTCTCTGTGAAAACAAAGACATTACACGTCTTAATGTCCCGATGGAAGGCCAGTCTGGTTCTTAGTTCATCCAGCTTATTATTAAGAGATTGAACATTCGCTAGGAGAACGCTAGGAGGCGGGAAACGGTGTTGCCTGTTCCTCAGCCTGACCAGAACCCTGGGTGTTTTCCCCCTTTTCCTCCGGCGCCGCTTCTGCCCAGGTAACCACGGTGAGTTAAATCCAACCAAAGGAAAGCCCGTCGGGATAGTTCCAGATGGCGAATTTAGTTCAATATCCAGAGGAGTCTGTCTGTCATACTTGATTAGTGCATTACAAGTTATGAAAAAACTAGAAAATAGCGTAAAAAAAAAGAAGGGAAACACAGAGTTGAGGAGGACACAGAGTGACGGCAGCCATCCTCGTCAGTGCCATCTTGACAATATTTAAAATATTTAATATTGCTGATTAAAGTTAATAAGGTTCATTAGTTTGTTAGACACAAAAACTCCAGGTGTAACAACAGTGCACCAGAATGAGTCATCTTTAACTGACAGTATAACAAGATGTACAACTATATCTAGCCAATCTATCACTGTGACCAGAGGGTGTTTCCATAAAGTGGGATATCTTAGCCAAAAAGCTTCAGCCAAAAGTCAAAATGGTTCAACAGAAATGCTTCTTAGCTATTCTCCAAATGGACAATTTTCACTTTTGGCACGAGTTGTCTGGCTAACTAAGAAATTCTACATCATGGTGTACACCCCAGGTGTTTTAGGAAATTCAAATGATTACAGTCCCATGGGCAGTTGTAAAGTTTTTTCCTCTTCTTCTCACTAATAGGCAGCAATCACTGTTAATCGGGCATCAGTATGAGTGCACCCTGGCTGCTCATTTATATTTCATTAACAATTGTGGCGTGCCGCCGAATATTTAAATATTGTTGCTATAACCTTAACAAACCCATGGAAACATTTCATACAGCTGAAACACAGCTCCCTTACTGAAGGGCTGTCCTACAAATTTCTCTTCTAATTTCACCCGCTCCCAGTTTGCAGCAGAAAACCAGGAAGTACTAATGGGAGGCTAGGCTCTGTCCGTGCCTTGCAAATGTCAACTGTCCAAGGCAGCACTTTCTTGGAGGCAAAGCAATTTTACTTGTCTACACTTTGCTAAGGAGACAAAGCAGTGATATTCTCTTGAACCTTCAGCAAGACAACACCATGATAAAGATCACATAATACATGCAGAGGTCCAGGAATGCTTTTACACATAAGGTCAAGACTTCAAAGGCATGTTAGTGCAGCTTCAAGGTGTGCAGTGACAGAGAGAGAGAGAGAGAGAGAAATACAGAGAGACAGGGGCATAGAAATAGGGGCATGTGGAAATGCAGACACTGACACACAAAGACTCTTCCTCTCTCACTTTCCCTCTCTCTCTCTCTCTCTCTCTCTCTCTCTCTCTCTCTCCTACACACACACACACACACACACACACACACACACACAAATGTCCTTTGCACAAGGTAGACTACTGTTTACAGTTTTGTTTTTGGTGACAGGACATTTGTGTCGGGCCTATTTCAATTTTAAGACTGTTTAAGTACGCTTGTTTGGAATATAGGACCAAACAAGATGAATTTCATTTTTCCATGTAACATAATGATCAGTGCTCCACTTGGACTGTGTGCTCCAAGCAGACAGTTTGTACTTGATCATTTCTAGTTCCTGTAAATAACATTTTAAGAAAAAAAAAAAAAACAGCAATGATGATTAAAAGGATTATGATCTTTGACAAGGACATTAGTCTCATATAAAAAGAAGCCCTGAAAAAAAAATCGGAGGATTCTGGGGAACATCAATATGTATAAAAAAAAAACATGTCAGCTTTTCTGGGCCAAAGTGTACTGTGGTCCCCAAAACTCTTTTCTGACGTAAGATGAAAGAAGAATAAAGGGTTGTAAGATGAACGCTGATTTTCTATGAATTTCTTCTGTAGAAATCCATCTATCCAGATGAGAACAAAAACGAAGAAGAGTGAACATCAGGATTTTTCAACATTTGTTAAGCCCTGTTCTCCTCACCGTGATATTACGCTGACGCACTGTTTAGATTTGTCTTTAATCATGTAAAATGCTCAATTACACACCCCTGGAGCATATGCCTGTGAAATGAAGATATTCAAGCGCATTGTTTCATTTAGTTTTGGTGTGATTTGTTTTGATTTGGTTTTTCAAGAAACACGCAGATGGTTGGCAAATTATGTTACACGATCCAAAAAAAAAAAAATGGTGAATTTATGTAAATTCTTCTGTTATACTGCACAAGCATTCGTGTAGACTAGAAATTCACCATTGAAACACGCTGGAAGACTGATTGCTGTGTGGTGCTTGTAATGACAACAACAGAGCACAAAATCAAGGTAGGCCAATATCAGACAGAGTGTGTAATGGAAGAGTCTAAGTTTAGCATAGTTGTCTGTCATTTCATGTGGTGAGTGACGCTGTATATATCTCATATTTACACCCATGCTTTGAGGCTTAAACCTATCCTTGTGCCAATTTTGAGCACAGCTGTGACGGCAGTTTAAACGAATAAAAACTTAACAGTACAGCGAGATAGTCTCAGTCACAGTGTCCATGTCTCAAACATTGTAGTTACCAGACTGCAAAACCTGATAATGACAGACTCCCACACTATCTCTCCTACCGCCCTTGTACATACGTTCACAGACATTAATGTTCAAACACAACAATGCTGATATTTTGTCACATAGTCTGAAGATTGGGCTGGGGCCCTGACACTGTATGGAAAGACAAGACTGCCTCTCCACGAGATCCGCTTGTCAGGTTTAACCCTACTTTAGACTGGGCTGAAGGTGAGGTCATTACAGGGTTAAACATTTTGATTACACAAACACCGATGTATAATTAATGTCTTAAGAATCAGGTTCCTTTCAAAATGTGACACTGATTTGATTTTATTAGCTGGCTACCCAGGGTGCCGTGTTCTTTTCTGTATTTGTTAGTGGAAAACAGCAGCCTGCGGTTTCATTTGTTTTTATCTGTCAAGAGAAGTAGAGTTCAAAAGGACCGGTAATGAGGTTGTAAATATAAACATCTGGCTCTGCCATGGGGTTTTTGGTCTGTATTCTCTCACATGACTGGTCGGGGGGGGGGGGGGGGGGGGGGGGGTGCCTATGCTGGCAAAGGACTGCATGTCAGTCTCGCGTTCATCCTGTTACCATACCGTTTTTAGCAGCATCGTCACTTATCTAATAATATGACATCACCCAACAGTAAAGAAGCTTGAGAAACAAGAAGATCTATTTTTAGATCTCATCAGAACTACTGGACTGTGATTCATTAAAAGTATCTGAATTAAAGAAAAAAAAAACAAAAAAAAGGAAAGGTTGAGTACGTGGTAAACATGAGATGTATGAGGCTGCTGCTAGCGTAGCACGGCATACTGTTTTACATTGAATGTGCTATACTTTTATACGACTGGCAGCGCAGTAGGTGTGTTTACACCATAAACATGTGAGTAATGCACTGCGCTACAACATTATGACAGCTACAACGTCACTAGGCAATGGGAATTTTTCAGCTCCATTATAATCTTATGGGATCACCGTTGTATATGCTGTCCACGACTGTATTTGAATATACATAATGAGATATCTAGGCGCCAACAGAGCGTAAGAGCCCGGCATGGGCTAGCGAGGTCGAGGTGTAGGATTTTCCACTAGTGGCATTGTGTTGCCGCTTCAGATTCACATTGTTGCAGTTTTGGATTTTGGAACATTTCGGATTTCGGATTTCGGATTTTCGGATTAGGGATTCTCAACCAGTACTTAATCTTACTAAGAATTCCACTTTCATCCCATTCTTTGCCATTACTTACTTGTGTTTTTCTCTTCACACCTTAGATATGAATTTAACTGTGAAAAGATAACTATAAGTAAAGTCCTATTAATAAATTTACATATCATATGCATGTACTTCCAAGTCCCAAGCACATCTGGATGTGAGCATCCACGTCAGCATAGCTTGCAGAACTTGGTGTCGTGGTTGTCTGAGGTCAGCTAAACTACTCTTAGGTGTCAAACAGTTTGGATCAATGAGTTGAGGATCAAAGTGCTTGTCAGGAAACATGTTAGGGAGGTGAGAGGGGACATGGGTTACCATGCTGAAGCAGGGGAGCTGCTCCATTTGTCTGATTAGTCACACAGTGAAAACCACGTGTTGATTTGATATGGCATGCATATAGAAGTATCATACAAAGGTAGAAAAGAAAGCAAATAAACAAAAAAAAATTGTTGCAAGATATTTGGCATCAGTTACATACATTATTAATATTATTACTTTCCTAAAATAGATTCTATAATGAACAGTCATGTGGAAAGATCTTGAAGGCTATTGTTGAGTCTTTAGACTCTCTACTACTTAGCGCATTTCTTAGATTCACACCCTCCGGGAGAAAAAGTGCAAAGCATTTCAAATTAAGGAAACCACACAAGGTTAAGAAAGACTGTTTTCCTGTTGATTTATAACAGAGACTGGGGGAAAAGGAAATTGCACCCCCTGCTGAATATCATTCCCTGTTCAGGCCCTGAGCAAACACTCCAAACCTCTTCCAAGAGTCAGCTTGCCATTTGTAGATTGCATCAACTTGGCTTCACCAAACAGTAGACAGCTTCACAGTGACAAACAAAGCTGTCTATCACGCAGCAGACGTCTTGTCCGTCTCCTTTGGAGACCTCCTTCCTCCCACATACTGGATACTGCAAGTAAAACGGGTGTTACACGATGCAACTTCCACGCAGTTCTCAACTGTTCACAACTGGATTGCATCTGGATTGAATCACATGACTTGCTTGCTGTGATTTACAAGACCCTTGAATGCAGCTTAGTTGCAATTATGCAAGAGCAATTCAACTTGATGCAGAAAATTTCATGCGACCACCAAACAGCACTTTAAATCACACTTATCTTGACCAGATGACACTTTATCCATGATTTCTTACCACTGAATGGTATTTACAATGGTTTGTTTATGTAAGCAACCAACTTGTTCAAAATGGCACCATGAAATTGCAAAGTGGCATGAAATGATGATGAACAACTAAAATCAATAACGAGGTGTGAAAAAAATAACCCACGTTATGCTAAAAAACAAAACAGTTGTCTACGTAACCGGTCAAAAGACAAGCGTAGTAGGGGAAGTTATTCACATCATGTTAAGAAACTGTGCTTTATCAGTAGGCTTCTTTTCCCAAAAACACTGTTACAGCCCATTTTTTCATTGTAACGTTATTCAACATACAAGATCAGTCCTGAATTCTTTTCTCAGCTCCATTGCTAATGAGCACCTGAAGCGAATGTTCAGCAATCTTTAACATTACCTGGAGGTGGTCTAGGTGGCCACCAACTTTAAGAGAAGGAAGGAAAATGAACACATTCCATTTTGGTGAAACTAAGCTGTTTTCCAAGGCACTGGAAGTGTTTACAGATGTGCTGTCAAATTTTACATTTGAAATCCAGTTCTACGAGCCATGAGCTCTTAAATACTTCTCATCACCAATGCCATCTAAGTATAGCATCGTTCTATGATTCTCAGAAACAAAATCATATTTTCTTTTGTGAATGATGAGCAAATATTCAAAAGGCCACAATCATACTCTCGCATAGTTGTCTTTTGCACGTCGAAAGTCTTAAGGGGGCGGAAAGCAATTCTACCACATGTCTCCTGGCTCTGAGACCTGTGCATGGATTCCAGATGTTGGAACTCTGCTTCACAGAGAAGCGTGGATCCATTCCGAGCCATGTGTCTGGAATCGTCTGGCTGAGCCTGCCTCATCTACCCAGGACAATGAGTGGTAGTAAGGTAAAAGACAAAATGCGTGGGGGGACCATCAAACAACTGCTCTCCCCTGCCTTCCCACCCCCCCATCTCAAATGGGATATGCTACATATGTTCAAGTGCGTATTGCATATGTTTGAAGGAATCCCCAGCAGTTGGAGGTCGTAGACATCTTCTGGTTTGGTTTGCAGCTGACTCAGAGACAGACCACTGAATGTAATTTGCCTTGGACATTTGCTTAAGACGCTTTTCCCTCTGATGGTCAAACTCGTGTCAAATTTTTACTGCCAAAAGAAGCAGATTATCTTTAAATCATTTGCATATTTCAAACATCACCAAAAAGTAACATGTTCTTATTGAGATTATATCAAACTTCAGCTATCTAAAATGAATGAAAATAAAAGTGAAGAGTTTCAACTTTCTGATATAATATTTACATGTGGTATCATTTATCTCTGTGTTTAAAGGGGTCGAGGTGAGCCTGCCAGGCTGTTAAGGCTCATGCTCCTATCTGAGGCCAAGTGACTGTCAGAATATCAGATGAGCTTCTTTTGCCAAATGCATTTTGGTGTCAAGAAATGGTCCATTTTCATTCATGCATACTTACAAAAGCAAAAAGCACACAATTATGTAGCCTTAGCAATAAGGATAAGTAGTCGAGCAATTGCATGCAAATCATCGGTTAATAACGCAACCCCTCAAACAAATTTGAGGGATCATTAGGGTTTACTCTAGTCATACAACCACTCTTTGTGAAAAAGGAAACATTTGTTTCAAACCGTAATCTGTACACTGACTGTAATCGCTGACTACTGTCTCTAACAATTAAGTTATGTTTGGAGCCTATGTAAAAACGCTGGTCTAAATTAGAGAAATATTATTGTATGTTATGATATGTGATATATATAAGTAACTGTCTTTATTCTAGGTGAAAGAAATACGAAGTTATGTCTGAAAGTCCACAATCCTCAACTGAGATGTCCATGTACTGCTTTGAGATACAGGGCAAAGCAGATGGGTGGCTAAAAATCAGCTGACTGCAAACATCAGTTTGGAGTGTAAACAGGCAGTTTAATCAAGAACAGCTGAGAGTTTCTCAGTTAGGGATACTATGGTTAGGCTGCACTGCAGAAACCTGCTACCTGTTGCCCAGAATGCATGTTTGTAAAGTGACACAGGCAGTGGTCTAGCAGAGGTCAAAAGTCACGGGGTCAGGGTCACCCTTCACCGTGTTCTCAGCATGTAATCAGGGCCTATGTTAACGTTTTCTACAACACCAAATGATGGAATTTCTCTTGGAAACATAATGTCGCAACCTTTCACTGGAGTTCCAGACAGAAAACTGTTCAGACCATTTGTGGTGACCTGAGAGTCTGTTAAGGCACTGTTGGTATTCACTTTATCTTGTCAATTACATAAATATGCCAAGTTTTTGGTTTACACTAGTATGGGCACAGAGTAAAGTATTCATTTTGCTTACTCTTTGGAACACACTTATTAAATACAAATTAATCTAAAACCCAATCATCTAGTCATTTTTAAATGATTCCATCCGTCTTTGTGTCTGTACAGCCAGAAGTGAATTCGCAATCCATGAGACACTGTGTCACATAAGTTTATAGTTAAGTAAACTGTAGTAACTTACTCTGTCATAAATTAAATACCTGTTGCATTTAGCTTTAAGATGTTAAATTTACTTGGAGCTTGCATGCTCAGAGACCCCAGAGAAATTTGATGAAATACTGGTTTGCAGAGGCATAGGACAGGAGAGGAGGCCTGCCAGTGAAGGGCTTAACCACACTTTTAACAGGAATAACAGTGCTTGTCTGGCATTTTGGTTGGATGGATGAACAGTTGCTAGGATACAACGCTAAATATACTAGAGTGGAGCGCACTTCATCTGAAGAGTGGAGACATGAGCAGAATGAGGAAGTATGCCAAACAAGCTGCATGACAACCAAAAGGACAACAGATACAAGAAAAAACTCAATCAGCTACCAGATGTTAAACAAAAAGAAGTGCTGAATGTCAGAGTGCTATGAGTTGAGTTGAGTTGAAGTGTATGGAAATCTAAATTCAATCCAAATGAAGTTAGTCAGGATAAAGTATGCAGACCTTATCCCTCTTTGGACCTATAATATGTCAATACTACACCTGCGTTTGAACCATTTTCAACTTTTTTTTTTTTTTTAAATATACTAACAGATTTGAAAATGATTATGGTCTGAAACATCAGTGATAATATCATAATATTTCTTTTATGCAAATGAATGTGCTAGCAGTATGAACAACAGAGTAAAATGTCCTAATTAGTTCAAATCTCTCTCAGTAAGACATGTTAACTGTTGTACCCCTCAGGCCTAGTTACAGTAGTGGCAGGTCCACCACATGATGAATATTTTATTAAATTGAGCTTTTGCAATATTCAGAACAGACTACCAATTTAAGATTGTTTCACTGGACATAAAAGTCCAAAAACTAAAAACAGAAAATGTGTGTTTTTCTCTTGGCTGTTTGACAATGCATCACAAAATCTCTGAGAAACACTCAGCACTTTCATTGAATGGGTTGGTATAATTCCAGTTCTGTCAGGTACAATACAACTGATCTCTGTGGGGGTTTTTTATGCAGACAAACAGGACTTAACACTGAAGGAATATTTCAGATTTTGGCATAAGCTCCTCTAGTTAATAAAAAGATTCCTTTCATTGGAAGTCTATGCTGAGGCGCTAAGAGACATCTTTAGTTATTTAGGCCAGCAAACAACTTACTCTTCAAAGAGAGTAAAACAAAATGTGAGTGAAAATCAAAAAATCAAGGCACGAAACATCCTTGAAATGAAACACTATTTACATTACCAGCCAACGTAACCAAGTCATAATCACCCTGAATGCAGAGTAAATAAGGGATACCTTACATGTGCTGTGCTTTCAGAACAAAACTGACAAAAATGGTGACATTCTCCAAATTACAGTTTTTATTTGGGAGAAAATAGGTAAAGAGAGAGCACTGTGTCTGTATGATTCTGTGTGAGTATGTCAGGCACAGATTCATGGAATCACAATATTCTGCAAACCATTAAGGTCAGAGTCATTAAGTGATTTCCTTTCAAAATGCATGACTAGCATGTTGTCCAAGTGCACAAGCCAAGCCAAAACAGTCACCTAAAGTCACAAACACTTTGTTCACGCTACAACTAAATCTGATCAAGTACAGGATGTTCCCGCATATGTAACAGAGTTTGTAAAGCAGATTGAACAGCAAATAATAACATGGAAATGTATTTCATGACCACTGATCCCGTGCTTGAAAGCCTCATGTTATCAGAAACAACAGAGATCTGGCCCTAAAGAAAGCAGTAAACATGGCCGTAGATTGTCTGAGGCTATAAAAAGGCAACAAACAGACTTTAGGGGCAGTGCTATCAGCACTAAAAATACCAGAGAGATATTTTTCAAGCTAATGGCAAAAGTGCTTTCAAAAAGCAAATGCCTGCGGAACCCCCCCTCCCCCCCCAAAAAAAAACACACACAACAGAGACATGTTGTAACAGCAGTGCAGATACAGCAGGAACACTAAGTGTGTTTAAAATCTGGAAGGACTGGCCATGAAAAAATAACACTGTCCTGCAAAAAACATTAACCGATGTGTCACACATGTAGGGAAAAAAAAAAGTATAATTACATAATTACGATAATTAAAATTTCCAAATTTGTCAATGTCATACACAGTGAAGAAACTATTAGCAGCGTCCTCTTCCTTCACGTAGTGAAAAAGGGATAGGAAAGTCAGTCAGTCGACATGATAAAATAAAAGTATAAAGTTTTACTCCAAGATCAACACAGGTCTGTCCTGCAATGTACCTACAAAGACATTAAAAGTCAGGACAACCCTTGGAACATAACCAAAATTATTTTTTTTGGGCCAGCTGGAGTCCCCCTCTACATCCTGGACAAGGATAATTAATCACTCAGCAAGGCTCAGCATAGGGTTTAGTAGGACATTTATGCGGCTTGTGATCTATATGGAGCCTTCACTGTAAGACCAGCAGTAATGATGATGAACCTAGTATCTAGAGAGGACGGACACTGAGACATTGAGAGAGTCTTACCCTCAACTGTGCAACAGCCATACACCCTTAAATCAAAGCCTAACATGACACTCCCTACCGTGTCCCACTGCCTTCCAGATGAATAGCAACTGCCTTACTGGACAAAGTTAGGAATCGGCTTGCACGCACGGAGACCCAGAGGATAATAACCAACGTTTAAGAGCCAATGGACTGGTACTCAGTGAATCACACCAGGCTCAACCAAGCAGCGCAGACTGCAGAAGAAATGCATCCTAATTTACATGGGTTAGAATGGCCATGAATGCCAGCACTGCTGATTGGACCACACGTATTCGTCCAGCTGAATGCAAATATGGACCTCTGGAAAATCCCTTCATCAACCCGAATCAGCTAGATACACCACCTATATTCCATTTGGCCGACGTGACTTTAATGGTCACTATGTGTGACTTCAAAGTCCATACCAGTCAGTGCGTGTGATTTCACACCACACAACAGTCATTATATGAGACTCTCAATTTCACACCAGTCACTGCAGGTGACTAGAGAGCACATTCACCACCATGTAAGACTTTCCAGCACACAGCAATCACTATGTACGATTATGTGATGCGCTCCTTTCATTACTCATCAGGCAAGAGCAAGTAATGTAGAGACTAGGCTCAGTTTACAGTGTGAATCAATGGAAAACATCTTCTCTTTTCCTCTTGTCAGGAATTTTTTTCTAGCAATGAAAACTTTTAAAACTTTTACAATTTTTAAAAACACTCCTGATGTCCTGAATCCTATTTGCTTTGTTTCTGCACATTGTTTCATTTGGAAAAAAAAACAAAACAAAACAAAAGAGGTTTATTTTTGGGGTGGCTACACACTCAAGGCCTGTTCTCTTGCAGTAGCCCTGCTATTGTTCAGTACAGGAGAAACACTTGGGACATTAATGTGGCCTATGCCAATTTTTTTTTTTTCCTTATTAAAAAGTTTTCTTGGAAGAACTCATCTTATTGCAATTATGTCATGAGAATGATCTTTCTCTCAGAACTGGTGAGAAGTCCAAGTGAAAACTGGCACTAAGTATAACTAAATACAGATTTATCCAATCATAGACTTCAGGAATGGATGCTGCCATATGGCACTACAATAGATTGCTGGCTAAAAACCTCAGTAATAATTTAAACTTTTCTTATAGAAACATCTAGTGTGACTTCAGAAATTGTATGCTTGTTTGAATGTTGCTGGAATGTACAGCTTGTGGAACATAAAGCCAGTGCCTTGTAAAGTCAGGGCTTTCAACGCAAAACTGGTAGATTTTGTTCCATTTCCAATATTGAGAATATACAGATAAGCGTATGCCGCTGTTTAATCTTCTGTCTATGTACTTTAAGAATGCCTATCTTATTAAATTAGATGTAGTTATCTAGCAACAGCCTTTTGTTTGGTCTTTACAAAGCAGCATAACAGGAATAGAGGACATCAGGACATGACAATCCACTGTCTGAATGCCCTCGTCTTCCATTTTATTTCAACATACACCATTTTCAGACTGGTTTGACAGCCTAGATAAATCACGGCTGTCAACGTGTAGGCTCGATTTTAAATGTCTCTGAGATTAAGCTACATGCACTGTGAGACAAATTCATGATTACCTTTTGAAAACATGAAAGGTTATTATTTTGGGACACAGCGAACTTGAGAAAACCTCAGTAGCGTGTTCAAAGAAGCTGCATGGGTTTTTCAAAAAGTCTCTGAAGGCATAAACAAATAGACAATGATGCTATTAATACAGTATGTGCATGCCTTTTCTTCATTAACTTTCAAATCAATACACTCCAAACGCACGCTAACCACAGCTGGTCAATTACTTGTTAGCTGGTAAAGAAGTGTTGTTTAAATCCAGTAAACAAATAAAAATAAAAAGGTAGCAAATAAACAAATAGGACAGAAATGTAATTGACATAAACCGTTAGTAGGAACCAGGTGGGCAATATGTTCTGTATTCAATGGTTGGCACTGAGAGAGAGAAAGGTTTATTAGCTGTTGCAAAAGGAAGCACATTTGAAGTAGGCCAAAAACATATTTGAAATAAGCCAAAATCAAGCTGGTTTTGACTACGTGGACAAGCAGTTGTGCAATACCATCAGTCACTTGCTGGCTTTAATCAACTCTATTTACAGCCACTTTAAATCAATCACCACAAAGTTTAATGGAATTAAACTTTTTAGATTCCAAAAAATGTATCTGAAGGCCTTTTGAAATGCTCATTTCAAATGACTGGCTAGTACTAAAGGGTAAAATTTACCCTGACAAAGCCACATAAAACTGTATTTATTAGTTAGCAAGCTAACACATACAGTCTCCCAAACTTTATTGTCAAACTGAAATAATCATAGTTTGGAATACTGGTTAATCGAGCAATATACCCCAGCCGCTTATACGTAAAGAGGACATTTTCGAGGTAGCAGTTATCAGTGTTGTAGGCAAGCTCACCTAGTCCGATTCCAGGTCCATCATGAGACTACAGGGGGCCAAGTCCGAGACGAGAGAGGGTTGAGTCCAAGACAAGACAGAGTCTGGAAAGAGGTTAGTTGATGCAAGTCCAAGAGGAGACCAAAACCTAAGTAATGCAAGGTTAACCCATATGGTGAGTCTGCATGTTGCATTGCCTGGGTTTCCCAACCACTTGAAATTACACAACTGTGATGGGCCACGTGGGCTTATTGACCACCAGTTCCTGAAACATTATTCATATGGTTGAGGGATGTGATAGGTAATAACCTCCGCCCTGGTGAGAAAAAAAACCATTTAATTGCTATTTTCATGTCAAGCCATTTACATAATGCAGTTAGCTTATATTGAAGCATTGCATCATGATTTGGTGGGCTCGCTAGCTAGCTAGCTAGCTTGCTTCATTTGTGTCATGTATAGCCCCTTTCAGACATGCACTGCAACTCTGAATTTGTCTAGACATTAGCCGGTCCCTACTACAATTGTCTTTTTATAACTGTGTATTAATGTATTGAGTAAAAACACCTTTAAATTTTATGCAGCAGACTCAGTTTATTCAGGCGGGGTTTTCTCATGTTTTTCACAACACACAATACACAGGTTAACAAGGGGGATGCATTTTTTGTAATTTTGCTTAAAATTGGGAGACGGCAGAGTCAGAGGGTCCATTGGGTAAGGACCATACTTCTGTCCCTCAACGAAGAGGTGTGAAGGTGTACACTTCACTTATCCCACCAGGCTATAACAGACATCTGTAATCTCCTGGCAGATGAGCTGGGGACTGGTGCATGCTGTCCCCATGCACCCTCCATTGCTGTGAAAGTCACGGCTGTGCTACATTTCTTTGCAAGTGGGTAATTCCAGCATCCCCTCAGTTCAACTGGAGGCATACCCCCATCTGCCGTAAATTTGGCCATACACGCAGTTACCTCAAGCCTAGTCCAACATGCCCACCTGCCAACCAAAGTGGGGTTAAACAGGAGTTCTTGGCGAACTTTGGATTCTCTGGGGTTCTGGGTGCGATCGATTGCACGCAAGTGCGAACACGTGCCCCGGCAGAAAACGCTCTCGTAAAACCTACGAGAACTGTAAGGGAACTCATTCCATCAACGTCCAGGTGATTTGTGATGCAGCGTGTAAGGCTACATATGTATTCACAAAATATCCTGGATCTTGGTCGGCTCATCTCTCCTCTCGACCTCAAGGATGTTTGTTTCTCCGTTTCTTCTCCCTCCACAGCTACCCCCTGCTCCTGCTTACTGGGTCCTGGGTCTTCAGGATCATCAGTCAGCAGAGCTGCTTGACAGTTACGGTTCATTTATTGTATGACTTTGCAACAGGTGTTAATGCAAAATAAAACTATACGCAACAAGTCTGCATGGTTTGTACCTGACACTCTGATTGGTTTATTGCACATTATGCCCAAGACCCACCTATGAGTTAATTAAGTGCTCAAGTACAACCCCTTTAGACGAAGCGTCATATTTATCTGCAGTTAAAATAGCAAAAGCGGCATAACCACACCCTAAAAGCGCTTGCGTCATGCGCAACTGACCGTGCACTTAAGATTGTTAAAATAGAGCCCCAAAACTCTTAACATGCATACATCTTGACTTTTTCAGAAGCTGAGGTTTAGGTTATATCATATAACCATATCAAACTAAATCTGCTGAAAACATAACTGCTGAGCAAGGATAACCCACACAGCATTTGGAAAATCAAATGGACTCAGACTCCACATCTGTCCAAGGCCATGACAAAACTGACGTTTCCTCTAAGAATCAAGGACTATTGCTTTATGCCTTTAAAACCTTCAGTCTGTGCATGAGCCTTGCCCTCCTCAATATAAACCACAAATTTCCAATCAGTAGATTGATGGCCATTGCTAAAGAGCAATTTTATGGTCAGCTTACTATTTCTTGGTTGATTCTGAAATATGCTTGGGAGCACTGCTTTGATTGGATGCACTATTTGACACCAAATTTCAATATCCTGGCAGAGGAAACTAGATTCTTCGGCCAAATGACTTAATACTTGCAGGAGCTAATGACTCCATTTCCCTTAAACTAAGCCAAAGACCAATATCTAATAAAAAACACGTAGCATTACAGACCCACCACCTTATTCTGCTACGACGGATATTCTTCTATTGCCCGTATGCAAAGCCATCTGACCATAACACCTGGTTTTAATTGGAGTTCCAATGCTATGAAGCAAAGTTAAAATGCTTCTTGTGATTGCCCTAAATAGAGGCTCTCTACTGCTAACAGAAACTGAGGTGGTGCCTAACTGGAGATTGTGTCTCTTAAGGATGCAATCAAGTTTTGCAGATATCTAAATGTGGTCTTTCTGAATTTTATTTTGATTTTTATTTTGCCAAACCATCTGCCTCATTACATGTGGAAGAAAAAATGTTTTCGCACCCTGTGCCAGGCATGGACTACCGCCATTCTAGTGGTTTTAATTTTTTTCCTTAATTAGTTTTAATTAGCTACATCATAGTGGAAAGCAGTATCTCTAGCTGTTTTTCCTAATTGCTTTCTTCTTTCTGCCTAACCTGTTAAGATCAGAAACCATCTGTATTCTAAGAGTCCGTTTCCTCTCCCCAAGGTTAGGGACATTGAGGGTTAATGTAAAGCAGATCTATTAGTGGTGTACAGTAGTTACTGCAGTTACTGTAACTATTATCTGAGAATATTGTGAGACTTGACAAGTACACATTGAGTTTAATAGTTCAAGATAATCCAATTCTTTATCCGTTATGCTAGCGACTTCACATGCTGAAGTAATTTCTTTAGGAGAAATTATTCTAAAACTTCTTTCTTTATTTCTATTAATTTTAATAGAACAAAGTTTACAGAGGTTTGCCTCATGGTAAATAGGTTGCCACAAACTAATATCAGAAGCCAACTAGGAAATGAATAGGTTCGTTCTCTGAATAAAAACTTCAACTAAGAACAACAACAACCTGTGGTTGGGCCACCCCTTGAGTATTGCATCATTGAACTGACGTATAGCCCTGACGAGGACATCGAAAGGTTAACTCACAATGCGGTCAAATCCAAATGAGCCGCTCATAATATATATATATATATTTTTTTTTTTTTTTCTTTTTTTCTTTTTTCCTCTAACAGCACAACACAAATGAGATTCTTTTGTTTGTTTCCTTCTTAAAATTATTATGTAAACAAACGCATAAAGTTTAATAGTTTCCTTATGGCCTGGGTTGGTTTGATTGAACCGTGGGCTCTGGGCCTTCTCCTTGATTTTAGCCCGATTTCCATTACCTTCTCCTCTCCCTGTAGGCCCAGATGCTGTGCCCAATGTGCCCACCAGATGCCAAGTAAATGGGAATTTCAGGCATTTTAGTGCCATCACTACTACATCTTCAGCACTGCACAAATGACACACTCAGCACACGATAACAGAATGATTTTTCCATACAGTTGTTGGTGAATTTATACTAACAGTTGTTGATTGCATACGCACTGACACACAGGTCAACCTCCTTAAAGACCTACTGGAGACAAGCAGTAGGTCTTGAAACATTTAAAAAAATAGGTTAAAAATTTCAGCTCTGCTTGGCATCTGGGAGATGCAGTCATTGTATTAAGTGAGTACAATAAGAGTCCAGTGTTCTTAGAGGTACTGGTGACATATAATAAATTGCATTTTGTATTGAAGTAAATTGGATATTGTGTGTTGTGTATTGTAACTACTGTTTATTGTACAATGTGTACTGTACAATATGTAAACTGTATAGTTTCTGTCATCATATTCTGTACATAGTGTGGTCTACAGCCTGAGAGAATAATCACAAATAAGAATAACAGTGTGCAAATAAAACTCCCCAAAAACCTCTTGAACTTTGAATCTCTATGACCTGGAGTATTTTCAGTGGAACAGACCACTTCAATAGAACATGAGGTGTTAACAAGTTATAATTTTTCAAGACTCTTAGACTGCTTGTTTGTTTTCGTTACTAATGCCCCCTACCTATGGTATATCAGGGCCTCCCCAGTATTTCAGACATAACCCCACTTGAACTTGTCCCTTTCACACATCTGTTGACACAAAAGGCGAGAGGAAAGAGACATTTTGAAAGACAAAAGGAGGCAGAGCATGCTGTGCAATAGCACCATAAGGGTTGACTTTCCATTCATCTAGCCAATGAGTTTAACAATCTAAGCTCCAACAGCTGAGCCATTCACCTCAGATACTCCGGTAAGACAGGCCGACAGTAAGGAAGAGGCTGAGTTTTTCAGCTAGTCTAGCTGCATGGAAACTGTAAATCTCCAGCACTTCTCCATAAGAGAATTGTTCGGATCCCATTTCACAGAAACATGCAAAATATATCAGCATGCCCACATGGATACGGTGTCATTTTTACTACACAAATACATTCTCTTCTACCTCCAATAAACAGCCTGCTGTCAACAATCTACAGTCTAATGAAAAAGTATGGTAAGAAATAATATAACAATGTAATAACCGTGACGAACATTAATAAAATTTTATGTAATTGCACTAAGTATGTAATATTATCTTTCAAAATGGCTGCTCAGCATTTCCAGTGTACGACAGTTTCTACAGAACAAAAACACAATTAACCTAAATCTAAGCAGTCATCTGAAAGTCGATACAGACTGGCAGAAAAGTCACCTCTCTTGCGTATGGTACTGTCTGGAAACCTGGTTTGATTAGGCATGCACTGTCTGGTCTATGAAATGATATATCTGCTGACAAGAAAAACCTGAATAAACAAAGTTTGTTGACATAAACTGCTATCACATTAATTTAATAACCCAAGATCTGATGGTGGAATGAGAAACTTGTCCAAGCTGTCTCTCTTAGAGATTATTTTCCAGGACAAACTTTAAAGACATAGGTTGTACCTTGCCAAGTACGCACCTGATACATTTTTCCCTAGGTCAGCTCTGAAATAAGCTCACCATTTGTTTGTCTGTCTGAGAGCTCCAGAGAATTTCATAGAGGGAATCCTCATTTAAGCTGATCCTAAACCCACGGTTTAGAAAAGGAAAACTTTTTTTTTGTCATATTCACTGGGGATTTTTTATGGGTTCCTGTTATGTAACGTTTTCGGAAAAGTTAAATTTCTTCGAATGTTCCATGTTCACCCCTCCACTCTAATTTCCACTTCCCCACTGCGCCACTAAAAACATACACACTGAGGAAACTGAAGGTAGGAAGATCTGGAAAATCTACACCAGTCTGCATTGTGTTACATACCACAGACCTACCTTCTAACCTAGCTTCAGAGAAACCATTGACAGGCACTTCGTTACCCCCCTGCAAATTGTTATGGCGTTGTCATGGTTTCGCAGGAACCCTTTTTTTTTTTCTTAAAGGGAACACTAGCTGTGAATACTATATGCGTTAGAAATTCATTCATGAGACACTATTAAGCCTTCAGAATACCATATAGGGAATGTATAATGTATGAAAACTTTTGCCATATGAATTCATAATCAGTCACACCGCATTATTAATTTATACATAAGACATCACCTGTGTGATGCAGTATGTATGGGGTATAATTTGTGTATTATAACAAACATGCTAAAGACATACTGATTTACATTAATCAAAAAAAGCATACAGTTAAGTGATTTAAGTCATTAATATGCTAGAATAGCTAAAATTCATTATGAGAGCACAGAAATGGTATTATCCTGTTATTGTCAGTGTGGTATCGGTGGTAACAGAAACACCAGGTTAAATCAAGTTCGTTAAGTTTTGGAAAGCCCTCACATCTGTTCATTCTTGTGATTTACTTGATAACCAGGTTCTATGCATTTTAATTATATACTGCTGTCACGCTGGTGGTGTGGTTCAGGACCCAAGTGCAGGACACAATGATGAAGGTGAAAAAATGAAGGACTTTACTTAAAATAAAGATCAAAATACACGTGCAGAACAGGAACAAAAACCAATAACAAAAAGGTGCAGCGTAACAGTGTGCTAAAAACACAAACAACGATGGACAATGGACAAGGCAAACACTAGGACTTAAATACAGAGGGAAACTAAACAGGGCAAAACAGGATTGGGTAAAACTAACAAGGTTAATAATTAGACAAACAGGGACAGGTGGGGGGGCGGAGACAGACAGAGAACAGGCACACAAAGACATGCCAAACTAAAAGTCCAAAATGGAGGTGCAGGTTGTGACAACTGCATAAATCTATTGGTATATTTTCACACCTGTCTTTTCTTGTGATTTAATAAATAATCAGTAATAATGCCTAATAATGGTCTAATAATATACTTAAAAATTCTGTCAGTACATTCTCTTCACATGGACAAATGGACAAAAGTCTATCTTGGGCTACTGCAGAATGTTGGTAACAATAACGTTAAAATATTGTTGGTATCATCCATACTTCACCATTGCGTAAGGTAACACCAAGTGTTATCCTCATATCATATCATTCATTTTATGCTTTGCTCTATGTGCTGAGACCAACTCCATCATCGTTGCATAGTCTTTTAACTGATGCGACATCCCCCCACCCTGAGTACTCGAGAACTCGAGCTTCTCAAGAAACGAACACTTGAGTTGTAAAATTATGCACCCGTGCAACCCCTACATCAGACAACTCAATAATCAGTGTGTGTGAGCTACACCACAGACATTTAGAATTTCACTCATTTAATAAACAGACAACATCCACTTAAGTGCACACAACTGTAACAAAAAAACCGTATGCACTTGTTGTACAGTAAACACACGGGCCTTGCACAGACAAATATAAACACATACCTCTCTGCCATTCACTGTTGAATTGCTTGCTTTCTGAGTCAACTTTTCCTTTTTAATGTAGAAAGAGACGTTTTGTCAAACAACCCGGCTAACGTGTTAGCAAGAACAGGACCACAGGCGCCAGAGGAGTGTGAGGAGGCGCGAGAGCTGAGAGCGGAGCGTGAGTCAGTCAGGGATGACTTTTTCATATTGATCGGTCCAGGACAAACAGGGATACTTGTGACACAGTGTGGCGGGACAAACGGGGAGGGAAATAATTGTGACGCACACAATCATGCAAAAACGATAAACTTCAGTTATTTAATTATTTTAACTAATTACATTTTTAAAGCAATAAGTAGCCTACTCAAAGTGGCAGCACAAATTGCCTCGCGGGCCGGACCCGGACCCCGGGCTGCCAATTGAACCGCCCGGATGTACAGCCTAATTCTGTTGGTACATAATGCACAGCAGATTTGCAGCAAGCATTTCCCCACATAACAAAGCTAGCCATGTTTTAGAGACAGTCATTTTTTGTGTATATAACTAATACATCAAGGACACTGGCTAACATTTAGCCAGGTTTACCTCTGCTCTGATCTGTGGCTTTATTATCCTAATTCTTCATTTGTTCTAGTAAAGCGTCTGAACCTCCTGACACCTTACTTCTGTACTGGGGAGTTATATAATAAATTAACATTCAGAACTGGGCATGTGACAGTGATGGAATACTTACTATTTCACATTAAAGAACTGGATAAAATGTTTTTTTTGTGTGTTTCACTTACAGTGTATGTACAAGAGGAGAAGTACAGCAGCTATGAACAAAGGCTGTAATAGGATCAAGCAGTTAACAGTTTCCATTTCTGTGGTCATTGTATCTGTATCCCTTCATTCAAAATTCTTACATTTAGCAGTAACAAGGAGACTGTAAAAGGACTCTGTCCATCAACCATCCCAGAGAGTAATAACACTTGCTGAACGAACAAGCCTGGATTTCCATTTGTCTGTTCACCAGCTTTTGTCCCGTACAAACAATCAAATTAAATAAAAGTAGTCCCTGGCCAAATTATCTGGGAGAAAAAAAACACTACTGTAAAATAATTCGTTTGATTCATTGGAGGGGAAAAAAAATGATCAGTGACCCAAACCATAAAGGGAGAACAGGCTCCCCTACAAAAATAACTTTGGAAGCTGCCAGAAATCAGTATTTGGGTTGGTGAAACCTGTTGTTTTTATCACGGTGTTTTGTTACTTATTAATTCACTGTATTTTTAAGTTAGCAAATAGCTATGTCAAATCAGATAAGGCCATAGATTGTGTTTAATAACAGTTTCAGCTATAAATTTAACATTTAATGAAAATTTAGTTTACAACAGGTCATTCCTATAATAATGACTTATCATACATTGAGGTGTTCTTGAATTGTGTAGGCCACAAGCCATTTTGTCATGTCGATATTAGAACATTGTTTTATATTGTTTCATAAATTTACAAGCTTAATTTTAGAGTAAAGATTAACCGAGTACTTACAAAATCTACATTGGATTTCTGTCATTCTTAGCGCTGATCTGTTTATCCTAAGGGGTAATGGACCTAATGAATATGGCTGGCTTGGAAATGTATAAAAATGTATCAAATGTCTACTCAATTAAAATGTGGGTGACAGTGCCCCCCTGCCCAACCTAAGAGAATTCCTGGAGCAAGTATAACAAATGTGTTTACTTTCAGTCCAGCTTTTTCGTAATTCACTCTAACAAGTGTTGATCTCTTTCCCAAGGAGGACAAGGAAATTGGATAATAAGTTCCGTAAGTCGGTGAGGAAAACAGCTCTGGAAGCTAAAACAGGTGTGTATTTTCTGTGTGTGTGTGTGTGTGTGTGTGTGTGTGTGTGTGTGTGTGTGACAAGAACACAGTAACATGTGGTGGTGGGTATGACTTGGGCCTGGGATGGAAGCGCTTCACCTCCCTTTTCACTTTCCTGAGGCAAAGCAAGCATTTGTGTCCGATGGCACACTCTTCAGCATTCTTGACTATAAAAATGTAACCATAGACTAAATAAAGCTGGATAACATGTTGAAAGAAATTAGCCGATAGACCAAAACAGATTGTTGCTACGATATCTGTGAACGCTATCTCGCCATATTACAAACGAAAAAGATCAGCCCTTAAAAAACGGCATTCTCGGGTACATAAACACTTCTACACAAGCACAACACAAACACAAGCCACATTTCACGTTAAAGAAATCGGCTTTCAAGCTTCACAGTCTGAGACGATTGTACAACAAGCCTATACAATGCAACAACCATATTCAATTTCTCATAGACTGTTATCATTCACAGAGTTATTACAACTGTTTGCAATCTTTTGACACCAAGAGCCAGGCTATTCTGCTCAGAGATAACTACCCACAATAAACTGTCCCTTGGCTTGTAAAAAATCTCATACAATTAAGGCATATACAGTCCAGATTCAAGGGTTTGGACGAGGACAGTTTTTCCACATCCTGCTATTAATCCCTTTTACAACTAAAGTCCAAAGCAGACAGCATGCAAGGGCTCTCCCGGGATATGTAAATATTTGTCCGCTTTCCTTCTATTTTACTGCAGTTTTAGGTAAATCAACACTAAAGATGTTTAGTAGTTCACACTACAAATCTAAGAAAAAACAGGGATGCATCACCGTAAAAACATCTCATAAAACTACGGCACGACAGTTCAGTAGTGCCGTAGAGTGGATAAATGATACGGTAAACAGAAGAAATGAAAATGAAGTGAACATACTTACATATGGTCTCAATGTTTTGTGAGAAGTCTTCAAAAGACAATGAAAATTCAGTTGCGCTTAACTGAAGAAGCCCTCCAATAAGGTACTGCTCACCATATTCCCCTGTACTAAAGCAGGAGTATCAGTGCTAGTTCATGAAAACATGCCTTTGTGCAATTCCTATAGGGAGGATATTTTCCACTGAACACTTGTGAAGTGTAGTGTCTTGATATGATGTGACTGGTGAATGAACATAAACAGCTTTGTGTCAAACTGACCTTAAGAAATGTACATGTTTCAAAATGATTCTACAAGACACACAGACAAAACAACCACAAAGCAGTGACATGTTTTGTTTATTCAAGTGGATCATTTAGACATCTTCATTCTGCCTACATTGTTCCAAGGACAGTTTCATGGCATTTTGCCACACAAATGGCATAACAACCATATTTCGGATACACACACAAGAACTGATGGGACAGTGCACATAAAGTATTGTGGGTGAATCAATGCATACAAACAGCTTATTTATTCATCAGTCTAATTACTTTGGTTGACAAGTCGACATAAACTCCATTTCATATTACTGAGTGGCAAACCACTGAGGCAAAGAAGAATCTGGATCATTTTGTCTTCAACCAGTGGTATTAGCAATTATATTTCATATGATGTTGCTTAAAAAGTTCATGAATTCAACCTTTTAACTTAGAATGATGTCATTCTGTTGATCCCATTACTTGTTTACACAAACTGAGATTCACACAAGCATGACAAAGATCTGTTTTCTTTCGCAGGTTTACAGTGCAATTTTGATCATGTCAACCATGTTGATAAAAGCAATGTTGCAATAAATTTGTGGACAGATATCTTTTGCTGGAGCTGCTATCAGTATACCCTTGTTGTAGCAGCGCAACGTACAATGCACTGTGATGTTACACAGTGAATTAATGCATCTGTTGTGTGTTATAATAGCATTATCTTACTAGGAAAGTTTGTGCCCAAATGTCTGTTTCGCATTGCCTTTGTGTTCCATTGTTTCCATTCAAATTCACTCCTTATCACATTTACTTGGTTTAAACATGCTCTCATTTAGGTCTGGCTCATGTCATTAATCAACATGTATTGTGTGCATTTTGGACTATTGTTTGTATTATTATTACCCTAAGTTTCCAGTTCTTTATATCGCTGGATTTTTATCAAGACATGTTTAATTTGAATGTGTTAAAAGTTAGCTGTGTTACTTTTGTCAAAGTTTTGTGTGAACTGCCAATACTCTCTTTGTTTTCCATTGTAAATGCTGAGTTTTGCCATAACTTGACCAATGATGCAACATGAGTTTTAACGTAATTTCAAACTGATTTATTACTGACAAACTTTGTGAGACACATTTGTCAAATCATCTTGTACATTTTGTTTCTCCTTCCTTCCACAAAGCAATGAATTCATTAGTGTGTAATGGGAGTATGTTAACATGTGCCCTGGATCCAAGCAGAGTTGATTAGTTTGCCCAGACAAAGCACAAAAAAACATGACATGCATAAACCTTTGAAAGTAGCTAAGGTCACAGACAGAATTACAGCATCAAGCTACTCGACAGCACTATAAACGATTACACATTTTCAGAAGCTGACCAAAACATATCGATTCAACTGAGTGACTGATTGAGCCTATTGGCTACATTTTGCATTGGTTATCCGCCCCACTGCAGTGTGTGTTCAATGTCTAGGTAGTAGTCTTTGGCATGTTACTGATCTGAACCTCAGAATCGATACTGGGCTGATATTGAATGCTTCTGTTACTGCGGCACAGTGGTTGTGCCTCTGTAAGTTCTCTTATTTGATGCCTGAATGTTTTTTTAAAAAATTGTTTAATTCCAAAACAAGGCAATTATTGTTTTCTTCTGAGCCAGTTATCACTTTGTATACATGCTTTCATAGCTGGTAGACTATTTTCATTCCAAAGACCGAAGATTGTTTATACTTGGGTCCCAAGAGCCCTTGCTTACAACGGCTAAGTTAAACAATAATGCAGCTATAGTAACATAGCTCTAACCAAGCTACAAATATGAAAATAGTGGAAACATTCTTGAGGTTTTGATGTATCCCTAAGGTGATTAACAGCTATGTGATAGATTGTCTCACGGTCCAGTTACCTTTAAAGACAAACACTTCCATCTTAACAAGAATGGAAACAAGTGGAAACCTGATCATCTGATTAAATGAAGGTATGTAATGTTCCTCAAAAATGAATTATTCCAGATGTTACAAAGCACTGAAAACAAATAGACTAATAAAGATATTTATAGCTATCATCAAATGTATTTTATGCCTTGAATAGCGAGAGCTTAAAATGGCTTTTTGACATTTTAAAATGTATTCAGTAGAGATGAAGAATCAAAGAGGTGGACAGCTCTCACCTGGTTTTAACTTAAAAGATAAAAACAGATCGTATGTATTGGTCGACAGGTTGTCAGCGGGCTTTTCATCAGATACCACCACTGTAATGTTGAACATACCAACTTATGCAAGAAACTTCATGTTGCCATATGCAGCAGTTGGGAAAAAAAAACATTTAAAAAGCATAAGGAATGGCAGCTTATATGTGCATGCCTTTGTGTGGCAGGCATAAAACTTCATAAGTTATTGCTGAAAAGTTACTATTACACCTACTACAGCCCATTTTAAAACCTCATTCTCTGTTCTTAGTTCAATTACCATCACAAGAAAACTTAGTTAATTAAAATTTGCTATAAAAGACTGTCTGTCTTCAACAAATGTATTCGAATAAAAGTAAAAAAAAAAAATTAATAAATAATCCAAAAAAAAAAAAAAAAAAAAAGGAAAGAAACAGAAAACAAATCCCAAAAAACAGAAGTTTAAATGTGGAGGACATGACGGGAAATTGACCAGATGAATGGAAGAATAACACACTGTGAAGCTGCCCAGAGCCTCTACATTTCTGGGGTTTTGGATGCTCTCCACTTCAGAGAGCATGTCTGGTTTGGAGTTTGGGCAATACTGGGATAGACTGGTAACAGTCCCTCCTGTAGTGCTGTAATTCCCTGACTTGATTTGAAATTACATGGGTAGTCAAATGTTGAAGTTTCATTCATTGTGAAAAATTCTTGTTAATTGCTCATTCATTGATTTCAAATTGTCTGTCAACGTGTAAAGATTCATCATGTGTGTCCATCAGCCAACTCCTTCACCAAGCGTCAATGTCTCTGTCATGGCCATTTACCATTATCACTTTGATTCAGTGTAAATCTGTTGAACGTTGAAACAAAGATTTTGGGTAGTAATTTTAACAACTGCACACACAGCCAATCATCAAAGATAGGCTATTATGATCAGCCCCAATATGTTATATGCACATCTCACTCAAGGACATGTTTTGACTGACAGTTTATAGAGTAAGAGGCAGAAGTTGTCAGCAATTGAACTGTTGAAAAAGATATAAAGCCTATTCTAACCCCACAGATGCCAACCACATGGTCTACTCATAAACATCATTTTCACCGCAATGACCAGCAGGACAAGAATGATGAAAGATTCCACCAGGACAGTACCACTCACTTAGTCAATACCATTAAGCTTTATCCACATCTTCATTCATATGAAAATATGAAAGGCATGAGAATACAGGTGATCTACTTTTGGAGACAAATGGATATTAGGAACGGTCAGAGAGACTCCTCTGTTGTTGTTAAATAGATATTTATAAACATCCTAGTGTATTTGCTGTGCCAAAATAGTTCAAATGAGAGGCAAATGTGCCCTCTGACACAGCTGATAACCAGCGGGTAATAGAGAACATGAGAAATGTGGTTTCGGCTGTTAATGGTTTTCTTCACAGGAATGGAGTTAAGTAACAGTTCTCGCAAATGCTGTGAGTTAAAAATTACCCATTTCTAAATTGCTTCCAACTGAATAATGGACAAGCAATTGGGTAGTACAGTATAGCACCGTGTTCACGGTTAGTGTTGCTCGTTTCAAGTCATTTCTACAAAATATGTAGCCCTAAGATTTACACTCCATTAAAGAGTTAGTTTGACACAGTTAGCGCAAAGCGCACTTCTGGAAATCTCCAAAATATGTATAATTATGTGAAAAGGCAGAATAATGTGGTTTTTAAAAGAAAGAGCTACTCTCAGAAAGTGGCTCAGGGGTTAAATTTGCACGTGCAGTTTATAAATGCTCCAAAGCCCATAAAAATATACATATGTGGCATAAATTATAATGAGAACGCAGCTGGAAATGTAATTTTTTTTATCATGTTTTATATTACTGGCAACAGAAAACTTCTGCTTTCTGCAAATTTGCACTGATGTGGGACTCCACTCTACTGCTTTCCCACCCAACTACATGAGTGACTCTGGGTATTCATAAATGCATGTTAGCGCAATAAGTCTTACAATGAATTAAAAGTAGCAGTGCAGAATTTTCACAGGTCATGTTTTTCACAGACAAAAAAAAAAAAAAAAAATGTTTTCAGAGGTCATTTCTTTCCTACAAACAACAACCCAACATTTTGTTTCTCTTATCCTTTGTAGCAAATTGAAACAAGGGATCAGATGTGCATTTCTCACATGGTACTAACAATCGCTCATATGTCAAGAGTTTTCAGTTGCTTTATTTATAACTTAGCTTGTAGATGTTGTAGTATTGTGGAGAACACAATAAGTCCTTTTTGGTTAATGCGAGAATTAAGTATTGAAAGAATTAAGAAGCACAAAAGAAACAGAGACACACAGAGAGAACAAAACAAGAGGAATAAGACTGAAAAGAAAGCAAGACTCACGGAAAGAATGAGATTCAGGAGCGGTGCCGCATTCTTTCATAGTGGCTCCAAAAGGAACATATTGGTTCCCTCTTATTAACTTTATTTCAAGGGACTATACTCATAATTTAGTGTCCTCACGATACCCTTAACCTTAATTAACAACGATCAAGTACAAAATGACGGTCATAATTTGAAGATCAGACTGCTATGGACTGCCATGGACTGCTATGATGTCATGGATGTTTTAAATGTTAATTTGATGGGGAAGGAGCTACACCTGGCTAATTTCAATTAATATCACAGGATTCCCACTGGTTCTGATTAAGAACCGTAGCTAGAGATGAGAGATGAATTGGATAACGACCACACAGGAAGAGGAACCAAACTAAGGTGAAAGGTTTCTATCCAGTGAGCTCCCCAGCAGCATTTGGTTCTAATTAGTACAAGCACAAAAAGAAGAGAGGGGTTAAAGTTCAGGTCACCATAATTACTGCCTGATTGTTAGCCCAATTCTTTACTTTTGTTTGTTCATAATATCCAAGACCTGAGAGTGTGCAGTTATACTCCATTAGTGTTCCTGTATTCAAGCGAGACATGACAATGCCTCCCTACAGACCTGTTGCACTACCGTCTCTTGTCATGACGTTTGAACGGTTGGTGGTGTGCAACCATAGATCCATCACAAACCCCCACCCCCCCCACCCCCCCACCCCCCCCGGGGACCTTACATTTCGTATACAGAGCCAACAGGTCAGGTGCCGTGAGTTGTCATGGTTTATTGCCCACCATGTCCAGCTTAATGCTGAGGAAACAGCTGAAATGCTAATAGACCGCCACAGACTTCCCCCTTCAACTTCACCCCCCAGAAATCAACAATAAAGCAACGAGTGCGGTGAACTCGTTCAGGTTCTCGGGAGCGCACCATAGCTAACAAGCACAAATGGCGCTTCAACATTGCCAACATCATTTAAAAAGCCCAGAGACGGATGTACTTCCTCTGTTGTGTGAAAAAAACTGAAGGTCACTCTGTACGTATTGAGCCATTTTTACCAGTCTACCATCAAGAACATCTTCATATACTCAATCACGGTCTGACCAGGATCCACGTCTGTACCCTCCAAGGACAGACTTCAATGAGACATCAAATCTGCAGAGAAGGTGACTGTATGCTGTTTTGCCCTCTATTACAACCCAGTACAACTTCAGAGACAAAAAACACACAAAAATACATGCACATGCACCCTACACTTGATCTCAATAGAATAACATTCTATTATATTTATTATTATTACAATTACCTGGTGTCACATAAATATGTTTATCACTGCTATGTTTATTGATGTCTTTTTACCTGGACGTGGTCTCACAAGCATTTTTTTGTACTAATTGTGACTGTCTGCACTCCCTCTGTTATGCTTACTGTTCTGTGTGTGTGTGTGTTTTTTATACTGTATCACTGTTTTATTCTTCCTCTTGTTACCAATTACATGTATTTAATTGATGAAATACATGCCAAGTGCTTAGTGAATGAAGATGTATCTGATTCCGATCGCACAGAGAGGCAATGCACATCCATCCACCCATTATATAACTGAGGTTACTTGAACTTTTGGGCATTTCCGTAAATCCAGGATTCATTCCGAATATCTTTTTTAGATTAAGAAAGCATGTTATCTAACTGCTTCTATAACTTTGCGTTGAGTCATTTTTCCTTAAATGATCCTAAATCTGAGCGACCTCTAAGGAATTTGTAAGGACGGCAGAAGGCCTTTGGTTCTGAAGACAATGAGCCATAGCACAGACTCGTCTCCATGGGCTGAGCATCCCCAGACGCCTCCTCCATTACCAGGACTTAAGTGGTGCCACAGGGTCAACCAAAATTGGATATCTGGATTAGTCATATGTTTGTGTTTAGTCTCTTAACAAAGCAGTGCCAGAGAATTTGAGAGGGAGAGAGAGAGAGAGAGAGAATAAGGAAAGCTTAGGAAAGAAGCACTATTATTAAATTCAAGCTAAATCAACATATGCAAAATTTTCACATTAGCCGTTTCAATTCAGTACATGTTACACGTATATCCACTGAGAGTTTTACCATAATTGGTGGCAATCATGTTAAATAATGCTCTTGGGAAACCAGTAGAGAAAAAAAAAAACAAAAAAAACACTTTCACTAAGTTTGTATTTTTTATGAGGGCTCCACTGCACGAAGGTTCATGATGTCCATAAACAGCTTAAACCGTCACCACAGGTGACGTATTCACCACCAAATCAGAATACAATGAAGATACTCAAATAAAAGACTCCTGTAAACCCTTTTCAGGATTTGTTTATACCAGCCGCACAGTCTGTGAAATGCAATTAATTTGGTCACTGGTATTTACGCAGAGTCTAAGAGAGGATGTGACATCATATTATGCTAAAATTCATGGAAACATCTATTAAGTTCCGATAAATTTGATACATTTTTGTTGCTAGTTATGTGACCAGTTATTATGGTTTAAAGTGGCTGATAAACCTAACTGAAAAATTCTTATAAAAAAAACAAAAAACAAAGGGAACATCAAACACGCTATATAATTCTGGTTGTACAAAAACAACCTATTAGCTGTGATTGGGCAGTCCAATTATTTAAAGCTATATATTAAGGAACTGATCGGAATGAGAGAGTGTTGATTTAATCACATCTGTTTGGTTCTTCCCACAGTGTTGATTTTTTTTTTCTTTTTTCTTGTGCGTGATTCACCACAGGCAGGGAAAGCAATGACTTCAAAAAGACTAGAGTGTTTAAATTCATTCTCTTGAATTCTCGTATTCATGTATATGCGCAAAATTATAACTTGGATGCATTGTCTCACAGATGCAGAGAGTTGAACATAATTAAAGAAGCTTTATTCAGGTCCCTCTTTTTTGTCTTTTGAAAAGACATCTCCAACTTATCATCACGGTCTTTGCTGGGACTCCCGGGAATTGCGCACACACACACACACACACACACACACAGACGCACACACCCTACATGTCATTCTACAAATATTCCCTCATACGAATGAGCAAACTTTATTGATCTCAAAAAGTACAAGAGGTCTCCTTAAAAAAAATGGTTTCATGATCAAAGGTTTGTAAACCACTCACAGATGTGCAAATCTCCTCCTGTAACCCAAATAGTACATATTTGGCCTTGTCTTGGGATATTTCTCTGTTATGCAATGTAAGCCCCTTTGAAATTTCAAGAGCAGAGAAGGGAGACATTTCTAAATTTTATCAGCAGGAAATGCAGGCTCTCTGGACTGAAGTATGCATTATGCATCTGCACAAAGATGGACCATTAAATACTGCTTGTGCTAACACTAAAATGCCATTAATGGTTTCCAATACCAGACGTCCTATGTTTATGAATACTGAAGACTGTGCTTGGACAGGTCTTGGTGAGGTACAGAGCAAAGGAAGATAATGGAAGAATGGCATGTTAAACAAAAAAGGTTTTAATTTATCTCCAACTTTTGTGTGTCAATTCATTTTAAAATCAGATTGCTCCTACACATCACATGATTAAAGGAGTTATAAAATGCCTCACATAATAGAACTTATCAAACACCCAGAGGAATAGCCTCAAGTCAAGGTTAGATAACAGAGAAGCAAATTGTTAGCATGTGTTAAATAAGTGGGAAGAAGATAAGCATGCAAGTGAGGACACACAGAGCAGACCCCCACCCCCCCCAACCATCTCTTCTATGGTAAGATCCTCGTGTGAGGAACAGAGCAGGCTTTAATTGGGTTTGTTGTGCATCGAGTTGTGTTTGAATCCCAGCTGGGCCTCATCTGCCATTTGAGATATTTACCAGCTGCGTTCCCTCAGAGGGAAAGGTTTCTTTCTCATTATCAGGGTGTTAGTCATTGTCAGTCAGTTATCCATATAGTTCCAAGTATGTTTAGGAAGTTCTTCTAATTTTTTGAGGGGTTTTTTTAATCACTATTGTGTTCTTATCTTAAAACAATTTTGTTGATGGGGATTTAATGCATCTCCCTGTGTGTGACTGTTGAGTTCAAGATGATAACATCAGTACCCTTGTAATTGAAAAGAAAGGGATTTATGTAGTCAAGAGTTAGAATACCTAAACCATTTACTCCTATTGTTTCCAGATTAGGATGCTAATTGGAATGTTGGAACTCAGCTAATAGCCAAAATCATCAAATCCTTACCACTGTGAGTTTTACAGTAAGAACACAACTGTGAAAAAAGTGAACATTTGTTTTAAATGAATAGCACTCCAAATAAAGTGTTTTATTTGGCAATATCTTGAAAAGATGTTTCAGACTTACTACAGGAACTCTCTTAGCCTTTCTTCCTTTACTTTGTTCCTGTTTGTTCGTATGGCTGCCAGGTGAGAAAGCAATTTCAACTCCTAAGGTAATTGGCGTATCCAAATTGAGAGAAGAAGAGAGGGAGAGAAATGGCCCTGGGAAGTCTTTTTGTAATAACTGTTTACAGAATAGGAAGCATGTCCTTCTAGCCTAGAGAGAGGGGAGTTTGACTTCTTTACACAGTTAGGCCCCCCAACACACAGGCAATGCCGTGCATTACAGTTAGTCTCTAAGCTGTGTCATCACGGACCTCCATTTGTCCACAACTGACCAATCATGCGGAGCTATGCGGATCAGTGTGTTGGATCTTCAGTAGCTGCCTCTCCCTCCACTCTGCATGACTCTGAATGTTTATGCTTCTAACGCTGACGCGAACATTTCTGAAAGGCCACAAAAGCCACCAGTTTACCCTTCCAAAAAACGAACTGGCCCGTACCTTACGGTTAATCAACCGGCTAGGCTGAATTTTCCGCTACATTTCGCTTTGTTTAGGTGAGAGACAGGTATAAACATCCCAGTGAACACCATCCCTGAACATCTTGTAAGTGAAACATTGGTAAATAAAGAACAAGTTAGTCAGGCTCATCTGAATCATTCGTATGCTGCTCTTTAGTCGTACACTGTTTGTTATGTCCCTGCGTGTTTTCAAGCACAAATCTAAAGAACCAGGTGTTCCAATACAACAAGAGACTTGCTTTGTATCCATGGCAGCAATAATAGAAAAAAAAATACATTACAGCTGCCTTTATGTGATTGGCCTGCCATGTCAAGGCATGCATTGAAAGAGTGCATGAAAGGTATTTTCTACATTCAGAGCATTCCACTTTATGCCACAAATAAACCTACACAGAAAATTAAAACGGATCTCTGTTACCATACAGTGGTCATGGCTTTACCCACCACACTATAAAAATAATTCACAATGGAGACTCACAATATCACCATTTGTAAGCTCAACTGCAAGATGTATTGACATTGTAATCAAGTCACATTTAATTATATTTTAATATAAAAAATAGGCTGTTTCAGCGTGCCAGATACTCTGATACTTTGTTATTACAAATGAGACCTACAGGAGAAACATATCAGATTATGATGGTATGCAGGACAACGTGAAGCATTGCTATTTTGCTCCTCAGTTTATTTAAGCAAAAATTTGTGCAGTAAAGATATTTTTGTTCTGGAATATTAAGAAAGAAAAGTTGATCAGTTTATGTTATAATATAATTCCAATTTTACAACGTCAACATTTTTCACATTTATTTGGAGGACGAATGTTTCTGCTGTCACTGTCTGCTGGTGTTTATCTATGCAGTGTTTCTCTCTCAGCGCCAAACAACACCTAAACACTCATCCCAGAGCCTAGGGGCAGCCAAGATTTGCGATCCAATAGAATGAATGTTGGGGGAACCTGTCCAAAAAGTGGACGTGTGATTGGCCAAAATATTTTCCATAGTTTAGACATCTACACTGTCCCAATGGGTTAGCAAAGTGCTACTGTCACGCACACACACACACACACACACACACACAGACAGAAAGCATGCAGAGACATGCATTCAAACAAAAACATACACACACACACACACACACACACACACACACACAGTCGTTATTAGTCATCACGTCTCCATTATCCGGGTCTGCCCCAGAGCACTGGAAACTGAGTTTAATACAATTTATCAGTCTTATACACATTCAAGGAGCATTAATCTCATTGCTGGGAAAACAACTGTCTGTGACTAACAAAAGAAAAATTCATTAGGCTGATTCATGGATTCCACTGAATCACGTTGTGCCTTCTAATAGGTTCATTATCAGTATGCATCTCAAAAAGTAATTCACCGCCCAGACCTATAGAGACACTGTTCTCCCAGACTAATCACGAGGCTTGAGGCCCTCCCAAAAATACCGCATTTCATTGAAATGAACACAGATTAAGTGTAAAGAACAATAAAAACAAACCGGGTATAAATATGTTTTAAAGTAATGAAAACAGCGATAAAGAATAAATAGAAGTTGCATTAACAACAACGGCTGAAAATGGCTTTTATGAGAATACACCACAGTTTGAGGGATTATTTGTTGCCTTGCTGCAGTATGTTTAGGGTAACAAATTAAGATCGCGCAGTTAGGAGCCGCTAATAGATGTCTTAGGACAAGAGCCCACCAAAGTAGACCAGGGGTGCATGTGAGAGACTCTGCCTTACAGCCAGAAAGAGCATTTTCCTATTAAGGGAAACTGTGAGCGTTTCTTCAAAAACATATGCATATCCAAGAAAAAATGTCAATGAACTTTTTTAAGGTTTATATAACCACTTTTCTTCCATTTAAAACATTTTTTCCATGAGTAAGTAGACATTGCACACAAGAAAGGACTCAATTCCGCATTCTCCACTCAGCTCTTTGTTATTTTTTCCAATAGCGCCCCGTTCCATAGGAAATGATGAACTAAGCCTGGAGACCCATTTATTATGACAATTTTAGGTCATATTTTGAAGAGCTAATGACTGGCCAAGGGAAATACACAAAACTCTTTGATTTCTTCTTTTTTTGTTTTCCCTCAAGACGTGTTAATTAACAATTTACAAAAATGATTGTCCCCTCACTGTGACAGGTTTTGTCTTCAAATAATTCCTTGGAAAAGACTGGCTGAAAAAGTTTAAGGTTGATTTTTTTTCTCTCTCTCTCTCTCTCTGTTACTACTGTGCAACTGGAAAAAGTAAGCCATGATTTTAGTTTTTATAGGAGCAGTGTGTCACATGTATCGAACGTGATAGCTATGTTTAACACCTCCTCATTGTTTTTTCCATAACACCAGTTGTAAGCTTAGCTCACAGTTTCTTTGTTTTCCAAGAAACCTCATAGTGGTGGTCTTTGGAAACCATATATACATACACACACACACACACACACACACACACACACACACACACACACACACATACATAACCACTTCCCCACACTCAGACACAAAGAGTGTGGGATTTTGGGAAAGAGAAACCTGGTGTCTAGTTCAGTTGTGACATCAGCACAGTAAATACGAGTAGTGCCTGTTTTTAGCACCATAGGTGCACTCCAGACAGAGAATGCTGGCACTGCAACACTATGGGGGGGCTGATCGTTTGTTCGTTCCAACCAACAACCCCTTTGGAAATATTGTGTTTCCAGACGTGGTTGCCCTGAGGTGAAATGCAGTAGTGGAAAAATATCCTGCTCTCACTGACGAGCCCATCAGAATGTTCTGCAACGTGGACCGAGGCAGGGGGGCTTTGAGAAGCACTGTGGGGAGGGGGGAATCGCCTGACACGATATCGTGCGTGAAGACAATACGAGGCAACGCTATCTCACTCCCTCCATGTTACCTCAGCGGAACCACACTGACACCTAGTGGTAGGGAAACCACCGGGCATGAAGTCAGGCCTAAATCTCAAGCTAAGAATCTCAGCCAGTCCTTTTTCTTCTTGTGGGCAGTCACCATTCCAATCAAGACCGCATACATCAAACTTACACCTACAGTCTACTTATTTAAAAAAAACTGTCATTGCAAAAAAAAGAAAAATATGATGAAGAGAAAAAAAAGTTACTGTCCTGATAATTTGTTGTCTAATGGTAAAAATATGAACTCTCCTACCATGTGTTTTTGCAGGAGGATTACTTTGCAGCTCTAGTAATTGTATAAAGTCACTCTTGTCATGTTTATTCATGTTTACTACCTGATTCTAAACTATTTGGTGCAATGTTAAAATCTTGCTGTCACATGTACTTGGTTAATCCAATTTGATACAGCTGAGCTGCATTAAAGGGTTTGTTTACCCTTTGTCAGTTCATTAAAGAACAATATTTTTATTTAAGCTACTCTTAGAGAAGATCATATTTTTTATCGTAGAGAGTACTGGTAGGAAAAGAATGGAAGCCAAATTCATTCAGACAGGGACTGTGGAATGGAAAATCTAGTATTGAATAACAATAAAGTTACAGACCTTGGGGCCCTCTCTGTTAAAATAAAATAACTGCCTATTTAAGGTATTCAAAATGTTGTTGTTAACGGCAGAAGACAGCTAATTTACACTGTCAGTTTAAAAGTCTTGAAATGGATCTAAACCAACAGATGACCGCAACAAAAAACAGGCTACTTGATCCAATGTCATCCATGCAAAAATCCATATCATTGCAAAAGCAATATGCATTTTGTTGTTGTTGTTGTTTGTTTGCTTGTTTGTTTATTTGTTTGTTTGTTGTTTTAATGCCTTCGGGCAGTACTCTTTTGTGTAAAATCACGTAACCCTAATGTATACAAACAAGACAGTGTGGGAATCTACGCTATCTTAAGACAATCCCTCCCCTGCGACCTTTCCCCCCCTGACTGACATGAGGTGATATCGGGAGACACACAGCAGTGATGAAGCAGCACATGCCCAGTTACTGATGTCAGACTAAACCCCCAGTCTCTCTCTGCTTTACATAGGTTCATTCAGAGGGAACCATGTTTCAAGGCAGATAACTGCTGTTTTTCATCTCAGCATACTCCACATTCCTCCTCATGCTCTCCTCCCCAGTGCGCCACGTAGGACCAGCATCAGATCCCAACAAGTCGCAACATTTCAGCCCTCGCAAAAAAAAAAAAGAGCATCTTCGCTATGATTTCTACTCAAATATCACTGTTAAATAATTTCCTCATTTAGGCTACTCCGCTGACTGGTAGTTATTTACCATTACTACTAGTCTGACTCACCTCCTAAAGAACTTCGCTCCCCCTTTGGGTTTTTTTTTTTCTTTTCCTCTCTTTTTTTGTCTTGTTTGATAAAGGAACATCTGTGAGCTAGTCTCATGAAGAGTGTCGTAAAATTCTTCTTAGCATTCTCCTTCTCTGGTTTGACCTCAAGCTTTTAAGGGTTTATTGACTTCCTGACAAAAATGCAGAACAGCAACTTGGCACAAAACTACCAAGAAAAGAGACTAAGAACATATTAAAACTATTTGCAGTAGCTAATGAAAATCAAGTTAAATTGCGAAAGCAGAACACCACTAATTATGATGTCAAACAAGGTTTCATGACTTCAACTGGATTTTAAGTATAAAGCACAGAACAGTTCACAGCCTCCAAGTTATTTGCTGGGTCAGTAAGTGTTATTGTACTTTACATCATCGAAAAATGAAATCCTAGGCAAAATACATACCTGAGGGACCTCGGTTGTCTCCCTCAGGGTCCAATAGAAATAGATTTGTTTTTTTTTTTCAATTCAATGTGAAGACAGTGAATGAATTAGGTTACTTTTTTGAAGCAGACCTTAGAGGGTTTGAAACTTGGACCTTTCAGGCTGATATAAACCATTCAATTCAACCATTATGTTTTCATTCCATTCAGACTTGTGTTGAAGGATAAAAAGGGGCAAGAAAAAAAAAAATTAGACAGAGCCAGTCTTTCAAACCTTAAGTACACATTAATATTTAACCCAGGTGTATCTAGGAGTGACTCTCTCTCTCTCTCTCTCTCTCTCTCTCCATCCAGTCCCATGTATGTCAAGGACCACACGTATAGCCAAACCACATGAAAAACTGTGTCTTGTAAATGACAAAACCTTCCTGCAGGACATGCCTTCGCCTTTCCACCTCCCTATCTTACATAAGAACGTTGGCTACAGGGCAAGAATTCCTCAGGTCCAGACCTGAGCCTTCCAGCCCATCCCTTCAGTAACACATAACACAAACCAACCCATAGCCTTATCCTGCTCTTGTGTGCTTACATTCTGTTTTTTTTTTTTTTTTTTTGTAAGGATCAACAGGTTCTTTATTTGATGCCCATAACTGACAGCCAATAACAAAACAAAATGCAATGACATCCCTAAGCAAACTTAATCCTACTGGGACCAAAATTAAAACAAACAAACAGAAAAAAAAAAGATTAAAATCTGCATTCTAGGACTCCTACTATGCCAAGTCACACACATTTCCATAGGCCTCCTGCCAAACGCTAAGCACAGGTACAGAATGCCAATAAATCCTTGTAGGTGACTTGTCTCATAAAACAAAATCAGGAAAATATTTAGCCGGTAAGAGACAGAGTGAATGAGGTGGAAGGACCTACGTTCTGTTTGTCTTCAGCAACCAAAGTTAGACGCAAGCCCGGTCTGTCTGGCTGCGCAAAGAGATTCTTTCAACAAATGTTCTTCAGGGATCGCAAAATAGTCGAAGAGAAAAGGAGAAGCTCATCATTGCTCTCCTGTGACTGTTTCACACTGACAACCACCCTGCTTTTTCCATTCTGGATTTACCGTAATCAAACTCTTCACATTGCCTGGAAACTCACTGCAAGTGAACACTCAGTACGAGTGCTGGGACATGGGTGAGTCGTAGGAGAAGGGGTTACACAAATTTTCTTGTTGGGAAAATTTATTGCCCCCCTTTTTTTTTCCACCAAAGTATGAAAACCAGAGGAGGAAGGAAAATGTGGGGATGCCTCCATTATCCTCGACCACCTGCAGACTTTTCCCCGACATTCCTGCTCCCTCTTTAGCTGGTCTGAAATGATTTGTGGTTAAAGTTCAACTTTCCCTTTTCTTAGGCCCTCTTCTCTTTGACTTTAACCCCACCACCGACCATCGCCATGAATTCTGAGACGCAGGGGTACGCGGTGACACAGATTAGAGCGTTCGAAATTAAAATCCATAGGACCTTAGCTTTATTAGCTTTCTTGTGTTCAGACAGACATCTGGGAGAAATTCCATCGTGATTTACGATGAAACGCGGGCTGATTTAGATGAGTTAATGAGTTACCTAAGGACTCGTATTTTACTGGAGTCTCCTCTCCTAGCCCAGGAGCTCTTAGATCATTCAGTGGCATGTTGTTCACTGATGGCATGGTACCACAAATGGAGAAATCTGGATCGAGCAAAGGAAAACAATGTCACCGGGAACAGTTCATCAAAAGCAAAGTTCCAGACACTGTGTAAGCAACACCTCACAGAAATGTGTTGTATGACAATTTGTTTGTTACTACCACAGAGAGAGTGTGATTATTCCATTCCTCTCATGCCTCGTTAAACGACCCTCCAAAAAAAAACGAAATGGGCGCAATGACAGAGAGGCAACATAAACAGGCTAATGTTGGGACAACTAAACATTTCTTTTTCTGAGAATGAGGAAGAGTAAAACACTCCTTAACTCAGCAGAAACGCTGGAAGGCTGATGGCATGCAGTACAACATACTACTTGTTTAGAGAACGGCTTCATCCACCTGCCCTGTCGTAGAGTTTTGGATTTCAACCTTGTATCTTTTAGCGAACTCTCGGCTAAGCAGAAGAGACCTGAGAAGAAGAAGTTCTCACAAAAAAAAAAAAAAAAGGAAATAAATCTAGCAATATGAATTATGGCTCTCCAGTGACAGAAGAAGCCCTGTAGGCCTATGTGAACATGCTTAACACAAGTCCAGTGAACCTGTTACTCACAGAACTTCTCAAATACTCTGAGGAGCCATGCTTTATCAGTAAATGGGGCCTGTGAGAACGACAGCTCCCTGAGTTACATGGTGTGCTGTGATAACGCAGAATTAATCAGGAGTGAGCGATTGCCTCTAATGAGTGGAAAACATCACCATGGGCCATGTTTATGTGGCTGGATTGGAAAGTATTCCCGAGCCCCTGGGGCAATGGGAAAACCCTCCATGCAAAGGGTGTAATAAAGGTACACAATTCACACACTCACACCCAGAAACTGTCTCTCTCTTTCTCTCTCTCTCTCTCCCTCTCTCTCTCTCCCTCCCCACCCCCCATCTAGTAAGTAGGGGAGAAAAATCCATTAAGTAAAATTACAGCAGGCACTATTCGTTTCACTGGTGAACAATAAAATAAAACCAAAGGGGCGGGGGGGGGGGGGGGGGGGGGGGGGGGGGATGGGGGGGTTATAAATGATTACAGAATGGTAGACAGATTTTCATCATTTCAAAGCACAAAGGCCAAGACTGACTTTTCAAACACCATGACTGCACAGCATCATTAGGAACCAATATAAAGGGCATTATTTGTTTTTACCCATGCTGTCATAACAAAAATATTTTATATTATTTTGCTTTAACAGATATAGATAAGCATATTCATAACCTGTTAGTGTTTTTTTTTTTTGTTTTTTTTTTATCGCCAGTGTTGTCCCAGCTGGCACCTCTGTGACAAATCACTTTACAGTTCATCCGGACCTGGACACATGACAATCACGTTGAATGCAGTTAGAAATAACCAAATGCTGGTTTATCATTTTAAGCTTCTGTAATAGGTCACTGATCATATTGTTAATGAAGTGTTACATTACCTCAGTACAAATAATGGCCCTCATCTTCAGAGACAAGAATGGAATCTAAAAAGAAGCACATGTTGCGGTGACATTATCGTATTCACTTTTCAGCTGCCTAGTTGTTACGAGGTTGGGCAATTAAGCATGTAAGCGAAGAACCATGCAATCTGTGCACCAAGCCAGAGACATTAGGTCACTTTCTCTGCATCTCTGAATCACACCCTATGATCACATCAGCCCCACTAAAAATCTGAACATATTTCTAATGATAATGGAAGTGACATTATACTGAAACAGCGTTTACTACTCTGCACATACATGCAGACACACACACACAAACCCACTCAAACACATACACACACTCAAACATCACTTTAAAGTTATGCCAAAGGCTTCAGCCAACCTTTTTTTTTCAGCCAGCAAGAAATCTAACAACACCCTACTGCTTACTACAGATTCTGAATGACCAGTCATACTCCCAGACCCCCTCTCAGACATGTTTCAGCAAAGTGCCCTGCAACTCAAACTTCTGGATATCTTCCCCCATTCATCACCTTGCTTAACTCGCCGTAGACACACTCCAATTAGCCTCTGTTTGGGCTCCACCCGATGGCACACTCCTAAGGACGATAGCTATGAGGAATGTCAGTGAGGTCAGGGGTCGTTCAGATCAGGCACACGCCAACCTCTGATTTTCATTCTTCCCTTGTCGCGACCTGCGTTGATATTACGCGTGCCAACAGAGAGGTTTTTATTTCTGCTCTGTTCTCTTTCACCTTATTCCTTTCTCAACTCCCATGACCTTTTCAGGATTTACTGCTGTTTGTGCATGTCACGTAACGACAATTGACCAGGACAGAGTGTCTGTGAATGCGTTGAAGCTATGTCAGAGAATTGGCGAAGTTTACACAAGATCAAAGGGCCGCGAGGACTCTTTATAAAAGTTCACGGGATGTGGTTCAAACTGTACTCACAACCGTCCACTTAAAGCTTATCAGAGTGTATCACCGACAGGATGATGCAGGGTGAAAAGGTCAAGGATGGGAGAGTGGGAGTGTTATTTTCATTCCTATTCAGAAAGTGATGGAAGACAACTGCATCAGTTACGAGAGGAATACTATAGGACCAAAGCACTGCGCTTGTGTATTCCTGAAATAAGAGACACTGTGATGCACCAGCTTTGAAGAGAGCTTAGAAGCAGAATCAAAAATCAAATGCACAGAATCTTCAAAAGCAATTACCATTAAGTTGATGTAGACTCTAATACATTCTTTGCTCGGTCTAGATTAAGATATTCCAAAAATTCTAGGGTGAAATTGTTGGGAAAAGTCCAAAATTTTTCTGAAATTGCTCAAATAATGTCATTATGTTGTATATTATTGTGTTAATGTGCTACATATGAGTAATATAGGACTCCTGACTACATATCTAAAGAGGGTGTAGGTGAAATATTCATGTATTTTGGTTTGTGAAAGAGCCTGATGTATCCTTTGCACCAGACAGCTTGTCTCATGTGGAGCTCAGATGTTCGAAGTGAGCCATCAAAAGGAAATTCCACAGTGCACATAATTCTGCAAAATCTGGCAACCCACAAAATGTGGCACCTCACGGAAGGAAATCAGATGAAAATCCTTTAAGGGTGGAAAAAAAAAGGCAAGTGCAATGTTCTGTCTGGTGAATTCCACATGCAAGCCTGTGTGTAAGAGAGCATCTGAGAGAGAGAGAGCATCCCCAACAGAACTCATGAATCACAGCTTGCATTCATTACCATCTAAGGTGTGTGTGTGTGTGTGTGTCTCCCAGATCATCAGCCATTGACTTTGCATGTTAAGTTGATTCTTTCCACTCTGTGAGATCTACGTTGAGTAAGCTCTCAAGAAATGTGATAAGAAAACAAGCAAACGGTGTTTGTTTATGCCTTTCCATACATACAAAAATCGGCAGGAGAGTTGATTCTTCCTTAGGCTTATTGATTCGAACTGCATCTAATAATCTGTTTGTTTAGAAACAAATTAGGCTAGACAGAAGGTCATAGAATTCTGTTTAATATGATTCATCATCGGAGAAAAACATCAACAAACGCTGAAAAAGTCAACCCACATGAAAGCTATGTAAATTGTGGTATTGTTTCTGGAGAACAAAAAAAAAAACATTAAATGAAACTTCATGATGTCTGAAAGACTTCCTAACCAAGATGTCATGAGTTCCTGAAACCTTCTTTCCAACGGAGTCTGAACACAGATGTCAACAAGGCGGCAAAAGACACAGACACAGAAATGGCAGAATTATGCAAAGCAACATAAAATTGCAACAGAATTACGGAATCTTGTGAGTAATACATTACATGTCTTGTCAGACACTAGCCTTTGTTACCAGTAGATTAGAAGCTTGTGAGGTTTTCTGAACTTCACTCAAAGTCCAGTTGCCTAATTTTAGCCATTAACTTGCCACATAAATCTCACTTTAAAGGGTTCATAGTGTAAGGAAGTGCCACCCTAAGAATAAATTGTCACTAAGAATGGAGCCCTGCGTTTGACTCCTTTGCTCAAAGACACTTCATCTAATCAGGGTTTGCATTCTTCCCCACCATCAAGCCACAGCATGAGTAAATAATTTGCTTTGAAATGAATGGGACTAATTACAAACCTTGTGCTTTTTTTTTTTTTTTTTTTTTTGTAGTAGTGGTAGTAGTAGCAGTAAGCAATCTTTAGATCTGTTTTAACAGACGATTCAGTGCCTAGTGGACAACTTGCTGAAGATGTCCAAAGGCCCGTCGTGGAGAGTGAGTCTCGACATGTCATCTCAGTCTCAGATTTAAACCTTTGTTCTCCCTTTCATTTCTACTCCATTTATCCCCGCTTTCATGCTGACCATCTGCCAGACTGCTTTAGCAGGCCAGGAGAAAAAAAAAAAAAAAAAAGAAAAACGTAGAATGCAGAGATTAATTCCATATTGAGTGAGGGCCCAAGCTTGGGGAGGAGGGGACATGTTACTGGCATCTTTAGTCCCTGAGGACTGAAGTGAGACTATGAGTAAGACTGAGCGGTTACAGACATGTTAGCATAGCCACCAAATGAATAGTTTTACCAGCAGGAGTTGATACATTCAGTCTTTTGGAGCTTTCACAGACAGAGACAAATTAGTAGAGAATAGTTAAAAACTTGTAGACACACATAAATCTTTTAAATGCTTTCACAATTACCCATCATTCAAGCATTTGTAACATAAATTACAAATAGTTTTGCTATTTTTTCTTTTCTTGTATTGTGTCTGTGAGCAGGACCGACAGTAGCTTCCAACCGTTTCCTTTAGCAAAAACTAAAGCTTTACTATTTTATTCCAATAAAGTAATGACTCAGGCTCACATTCTTGGTTACCAAATGGTACAAGGAACAGATTTAGTCTCAAATTTATTTGGCCGCAGTCACGCAAATGAATTATTGTCCTCTGAGTTATTCCATGACAGTGTTGACAAAACGAATGCTAATTCAAATCCAGAGTATCTGAGCTCGCTTTTTAAAATGAAGACAGCTGACCTTTTCAACTTTTGATCAACCTGCCGTTCGTTTTGAGAATACCTTCAAAAAGTGTAAATGAACTGGTCTCCCATGTATTTGCAGTTCTGTTATTATATTTTGTAATGACCGATTGAAATGTATTACATGATAAAAAGCAATCGAGAGACTCTCGGGTTGAGTCTTCTATCCTGCTGTCCATGTAGAGGTGAGAGTGGGAATGTGTCTGGTTGTTATACAGAGTTAAATCTGAGAACCAATGCTTGGAACATCATATCCTGGTCTGCAATAAAAAAAGGAGGGGGAGGCAGGGGTGGGAGGGACCCTTCGTCAAAGCGCCTCAGTGGGCTACTTTTTTCCGCTCTGGGCATACAGTCCTAAACGGCGGCTAAGCTCCCAGACGGCAGTGGAAAATGCTGCTTCTGTGGGTTTTATATTGTTCTACATAACGCTTTAGAATTTAAATAGAGTTAACTCTGCAGTGAAAGCAGAACATATAAGTCAGTTCGAAAACACCAGTTCACTGCAGAGATGGTCTAATCAGTGGAGACATTGCTTATGGATAAAAACTGTCATAATCATTGACAAAAGACAAAAAAAAGTGAGATAAATTCAAACAAAAGATGAGATCACCATAGTGGGAGTATTCACTTTCTGTCAAGTTATTTACAGTAACATCCAAACTCTTCCTTTACTAATGGAAAAGGTGAGAAAGGCACATTTTTGCAGGTTATTTTGGGGGGTACATGCACCCAGGTCTAAAGAGGACAAACACTTCACGGGAGACGCTAATGTCTGTTTCGGATTATATTAATTGGCAATTGCAGTGAAGAGAAATGCAAGGCAGCTGTCTAGATTTGTTCTACTACACTCACGCTGAGCGGGGGGTGAAATGAAATGCAATCTCTTTCGCAGATAATGGTGCCGGCAAGGGTCAGTGGGCTGCTTTTAGCTTTCCCGCCTTCTCTGTCTAGAGCCATAGCAGTCGGGATATTCCACACAGTCTAATTAGAACCATAAGATTTAGCGATTTCTTTTTTCTTCCTTTCTCAGAGCCATAACACTTACCCCATCATACTGTCTATATTTACACTGACACCACAACAGTTCACATTTTCCACAGTGCTGTAATATACAGTGAATGTGCTTATGGTTTGATCTGACACAGACATACAGTGAACTCATTCACATCCAACATTCGTGTAGAAATACAAAAAATAAAAAAAAAACAACTTTAAAATAAAACACTCTATTAGCATGTAGATTGCAACACTCGCATAGCAAGCTATTTAATACCAGTGAAGAGGTACTATGATAACCTAAATAGGATGGCTTTTCCCATTGACAAACCTGTTAAACACCCTAATAGTACTAAACTGATTAGAGCTTCTAAACATACACTGTTCATGGACCAGAACACCACAATGCAAAATTTAAGCAAGATATAAGTTTACAGACTTTAAAAGCACCCAATCCTTCAAAAGGGATGAAGAGATACACAATTACCCATGATGGTCATTTAAGTACTAATATGCCTCCCCCCTCCGCCCCCCCATTTAAGTAATAATATGCCCCCCCCCCCCCCAGACACACACACACACACACACACACACACTCAGAAGCAACATTGTGTTAATAATATCTATCATCTATGTCCTTTTTCTTTCTTTCTTTCTTTCTTTCTTTCTTTCTTTCTTTCTCTCTGTCTGTCTGTCTGTCTGTCTTTGTCCTTTGTTCATCCAGATGCGACCCACTGAGATTTAATATCTGTTGTTAAAGGGAGCCATGGCCAAGATAGTCACACAACTCCAAGGAGACCCAACAGGTACAAACAACAGCTGAAGTTAACTTTAATTAAACATTTTTACCTCCTCTCATCTCACCACAACACAGCAACGTCAAGATGGTGAGATTTTACAGCTGGGTTTGACCCGATTTCTCGGGTTCAAGCCCTGAGCTTTCATTAAGTCTCTCGTACTCAAGAGCTGCTATGAGCCCAATTTTGTGGAAAACGGAAAAACATCCCACATTATACTGGGTGATGTTCCAAGTTCATCCTGTCTCTTCTCACTTAGAATTCTGCACATTTATAAGCCAAAACTGTACTATCAATCCAAACAAAACCTTTTTTTTTCTCCGTAAACCTGGCCCCATACAAGCAGTTGTGTGACTTATCCTCTATAGTCCGCTACATTGCCAGGACCTTGTGTACAGGATAACACTGCTCGGAGGTACTAAGCACCCAGTAGATTCAACTCAGACTTTCTTGGGGTTTGTGATTTAAAAGCACACCCCAAATCACTGAAGCTTGCATCTGTATGCAGGATGCATTGTATTGGGTGGGTCACCAAATACCAGAACCAGGCACTGAACAATCTTATAGAAACTATCAGAACCTAACTCTGTTAACATAACATGTCAAAGGGCACCATACATTTCAATGAAATATCGTTTTTTCCTGTGTTACCGAGGGTCCATCAATGCTTCCTTTCTCTTCTTAAGAGCAGTCACACTTTTAAATCATAGTGTTTGCTAGAATCACCATCCAACTGTTCCTATGTAGGTAAGATGGATGAAATGCAACAGATGAGTTCCCTATAGGGATCAATAAAGTGTAACTTAATTCAACTAACGAGGTTCTTTTTTCCACCTGAGGTAGGTGTGCTCCCTGAAGGAACTGGCGCAGCTCCTGGTTGACATTGTTCTGCATGTAGGAGGTAGCAATACACCCTAACATTGTAGCCAAAGCTGTAATGAAAGCTTCTGGTGATGCAGTAGACACAGGTAAAGGTGAACATAAAGTCTTAGCATCTCCAGCTGTCTCACTGTCACACAGTAGCTGCTCCGTGAATTAATTTAATAATACTTTCTCAAGGAAATGAAAATATGGAAAGAAGATTACCTGTATATATTATTTCAATTGTTTATATGTTGTGTTAAAATTTCCCCCTACATGGATGAGGAACATTCTAAATTTCTGGTATTTTAATTCTAGCTCGGCATGGAAAATGGAAAAAAATCTAACTGCCATCTAATCTTTTAAATTCATGAGTGTTAGTATAAATTTGTCAAACACTCATACATTTAAAGTATCAGTTGACAGTCTAGTCAGTCTAGTTTACAAATGTTTTAAAGATTAGATGAGACTTTTAGATGACTTTACCGTTTTGCCCATTAAAAGCTAATGTAATTTTCAGGCCTGTAATGGATCAGTGATTACTTGGTTCGGTACTGAAGTGCAGGTGATGAGAAGTTCCTTGACAGGGAATCCCCAAGTGGAGAAGGAAGCTTTTGTAGAGCTCTCTGCTCAGTTGTCCTCTGACACCAATGGTACTCACAGGTTTTACCTTCTGGCCTGAAACGCTGGCTAATGATTGTCCAATGTCTACACACATATGTGCGCGCGCGCACACACACACACAATATAGTTCAAGATAGGTAAATAGATAGATATATAGGTAGATTAGATAGATTGATAGATTGATAGATATTGACATGCTATCTGCAGATCAGCTCATTATTGTATTAATATTATATTAATGGTTGTCCAATGCATACACACCGACACACATGCACACACGCACACACACACACACACACATACACAAATATACAGTATATATATCGGCATATTGGCATGCAACCAGCAAGTCAGCTCATTATTACATATAATCAAGACTTCAGATGTTATATTTACAATTCACACCTTTTTGCTGCTTTTTTTTTTTTTTTTTTACAGTGCATGACTACTTTTCTTGAAGGCATAAAATTAAAGTAAAGGTTCACCCTAGTTGACTAAAAATCCAGGCATTTAATAATAATAATAAAAAAAAGAAGATACCAACAAAGACTAAGGTAAGGGTTATGAAGAGTTCATATGTCAGTGAAGGTGGATCTCTACTTTAAACTTTTCAAGATCAAAGCTTAGCACATATAATTACCTCGCTTCTCTCTCTCTCTCTCTCTCTCTGTCTCTCTCTGTCTCTCCACTCTTAATCATCTTGTCCAGTCCAGTGTTGTAACATACTGGCTGAACAACAGAGACTAGAAAGAATGTAAACATGAAAGAGCTGACCAGTTACATCCAAAATATATTATTATAAAACAGTTCTCCTGGCTATACCTATAAAGACACATCTTCAGTGAAGAAGACTGAAACAAGCCAATAATTAGCAAAAAGTGGGGCACACATATTTTACGAGGGAGGCAGAATTCCTGATTTTAACCTCCACAGTGATGCGGCCCATTCCTCTCATCTTTGTCTTTGACCTCTTTCGGTCGCGCTGTGCTTTGTGTATTAGATAAACGGTAGACAACCAGGAACTGCCAAAGAACCTCTCTAAAAGGTATGCCCCTTGCCCTCCCCAGTTAATTGCACATTTTTGTTGTAGAGAAAGCAGACTCATGACTATGACTAACCATAAATTGCCTCTCCTCTCCACACCTCTGTCATTTTTGCTCACAATGATAAAGGGTCACTTTATATGTACATAAGCACAGGCTTAGGCCACATTCATGAGACCCAAAACCTGTAGGACCAATCCATTTTCAAAAGGTATACCTAATAAACTAGCCACTGATTCTGTCTGTGTGTGTGTGTGTGTGTGTGTGTGTGTGTGTGTGTGAGTGTGTGTGTGTGTATGAGTGTGCATGTGTGCGTTCCTGTGTGTGTGTGTGTGTACATATAATCCTATAAAATAATGCATTCTCAGTCATATTCCATTCTCTACACTGTTCAAAGCATTTTGAAAAGTTCTGTTCCGGACAAAACGTTACTGAGCAGAGGTATTCCCTCACGAGCAGGTTCCAGTCAGAAGTATGACTGAGCTTGTTTAAATGAAAAGCCTGGGTGGGATAACAACAAGATAACTTTCCATGACTCCCCACGATGAGATAAGCACGCCTTGCCAGATGCACGCATCATCGGGCCACCGGGGGCAAGGTCATGTTTAGTTGTTGGTCGGAAACAAATGATTTTTCCTACTGACTATATAGGCAGATGACATCATTTTGTAACTCTGCCAAATCCTGAGAGGAGGGAGATAGGAACGTGTGATACAAGGCTTTTTATCCAATTCTTACTTCGTTTCCGTGATTACCGTAGATTTACACTTAAGCGCTCGCGTTGAAAGCGATAATTTGATAATTCGAAAAAGGAATGCCTGAAGAACGAGGGATCCCACATTACTCCTTTTTAGGAAACGCCTGGGTCGGGGAGGATGCAGTAGATCTCTGGGTTAGACAAAAATTTCATTAAAACCCAATTACCGATCGAGTCCGGGAAAACTGCGAAATACTAAGCACATGTGCTATGTTTCATTTTGGTAGTTAACATATATCATCGACAGAGATTACTCAGCACTGAACCTTTAGATGCACTCCCCCGGCAACAGAACACCACAATTCTCATTCCAGAAAAAAAAGACTGCAGATAAGATGAAAAGATCAACATCTCTTGGAGGACTACCGTAAACTGTAAATTTAAGCACGGTGCAGTTTTCTACCTACAAATAACTTAGGTCGCAGTATTGCTCAGCCCAAATATTTCAGAGCTTTTGAGACTGTTAAAAAAATCTCTTCTCCGAGTTGAAACTGAGGTTTGTACTGTATTGCATTTATTTGTTTATTTCCCCCCGTTTTCATGGCAACCACTTTACAAGGCCGTGTATTGAGAACTAAATATCAATAAAACGTTTCAGCCTCTGGCATCGCAATTTGACTGAGACATCCGGATTTCAGCTTTGAACAGGAAATTCAGCTGTGCATTGTCTTGATAAAGTAGGAGTGTTGGATAATGTGGACAACCCTTGAGCATCAGTAAGTGGTTAGGAAAGTACTGTATCCATTGGAATTAAGTAGAAAACCACCACTACAGCCACTCAACTATGATTCACTCTTCAAACATAAACCATCTAGGCATGTTTTCATTTTAAAAATTCCATTTGATCAAATAATGTGGAGACTAAACAATGTAAGGCAAGAAATATTTAAGATTTCATTGCTAATTTTCAACATACGTAGGCAGAGTTTACTATTACGCAACAGATTAAATCCCAGATGTACATTCATACAAATGTTTTAAGCTCCTCCAAAACCAAAGTGTCTGGTCAATGTAGCTTCTTTGGTAATGCTACTGCTAATTATTATATCTCTGGTGAACCTCAGCTGTCTTAAAGAATCAGTGGTGAATGTGGGGGCCCTTGTGATGATTGAGAATTTGACATGGCGTGGAGAAATAGACAAGCAACTCTTGGGGAACACAGTTAAAAAAAAAAGAAAACATATGAAGGACACATGAACCAGAGACAGAACTCTTAGAGGAAGATTTTTCCATCATCACTGCATCTTAAAGGTTGTTTCAACCTCCAGCACCCACATTTCGGACTAATGCAGTAATGCTGGTGCAACGAACCATCTAAGCCCCGTAACAGACACGTTCATGACATCATAATTCCACAGCAGGGAATGATGGGTACTTAGTCCAGGTTTATGACATGATCCAGAGAGTAAATTACCCATAAAGACCCCAGAAAGACAGCCACAGCCCATCTCAGATGACACGAGACTTCTCTTAGAATGTTGGTGCGTGCGCTGTAAACTCGAATAAGAAACTGGCAAAAGGCTGAAATGAATTAGATACCCAAACTACAATATTTGATGTAATTTGATGTAATGAAAACTGAGACTTTATTCCATTAATTAAGTAGTGTTTGCTCAATTATTTGAATAATCCTACCTTATTCAACTTTACAGTGTGTGTGTGTGTGTGTGCGTGTGTGTGTGCGCGTGCGTGTGTGTGTGTGTATGTGTGTATGTGTGTGTGTGTGTGTATGTGTGTGTGTGTGTGTGTGTGTGCCTGTGCGTGTGTGTATTCTGCATGATCTCAATGATCATACTCAGCAAAAATGGTGATACAGTACATTCACTCCAGAGTCCATCTTTGTACAGCTATGACATGCTTTACAGCCTTAGTTTATGGAGCGATGCACATTTGTCCCAGTTCTATCCTACCGTCTCTGTAAACTGGAGCATGACGCTTTGGCTGTTGTCATAACAAACTCGTTCAGCTGGTCCTGCACAGCATTTACTGCATTGAATTCAGTTCAGCCAAGTTTGAAGAGCATGTGTTCTGTTCTCAAAACATTGCCACAGTTATGAGGCTAGTCATATAGGAACAATCACTACCCTCAACTGCAGATAAACTTTTAGCAGGACGGTGTATCCATGGCAACAAATTAAAGAAAGAAAAATAGCACTGTAAGGTCAACAGTATTCTACACTTAACAGTAGCTTCCCATGACTGCCATCAAAACACTCACCATTTAACTGCTCAAGTGAGACTCTCCATGAACCTCTTCATCCCTTAAATACTGAGATTATTTTTCATCCAACACATATTGAGAGAAACATTGATTTTTTTTTCTTCATGTGTTCAATCCGAAACAAAAGACAGAGGGCCATCACTGACTTGATAGCATGGCCAGAACAATCCTGCCACCTACTGGAAGATTTTTTTAATGAGCAAAGTGTCTGTGCTGAGGAACAGTTATAGTCTGGTCCACAATGTCTGAATTAGAGAGAGATGTTAAGCAGTGACTCACTTCTTTAGGGAGGAAATAGTAAACACTCTGGCTCCGTCTTCACCCCTTTGGGAAAAACACCAGTCTCTTTGAATGCCTTGATGCACAAATGTATTCATTAATTACAAACAAGCCAGTAATGAGGCATTTAATTTCATCTGACACCATTTGACTTTTGTTTTGTCTTATGAATGCCATTCAAAAAGCTTTTGCCCGTTTGGAGCTGACCAGAGACCTACAGTTAGTAAGCAATTTGTAGAGGGATGCCATCCCTCTTGTTAGCGAAATGCATCCCCCTTGTTAGCCTGCCATCCCCCTATATGCTTTATAGAGTAGTGTCAGTGACCTTTGGCCCATCCCCCCTGTTGACCATTGGGCCACCCCCCCGGGTTAAAAAATGACAAATCGCCTACTGCCTACAGTTTTAGATCTTTAATGTTTTATGGTCTTGTACCAAGTATTTCTCTCTGACTGGAGCACAGATATGCTCTCATATGAATTCAATGTGGTGACAAATGCAAAGATTTTGAGGCCTGCGAGTAAGCAATGTCGATGTGGTCTGGAGCGCATGTGTTTGGCTCATGTACATATACATACATACATATACTTAGTGGCTATACATACACACAAAGACACTCATTGACTCACACACTCACACTCACTCACACACACACACACACACACACACACACACACACACACTCTCACATAGCAGTCATTTGGTAAAATATAGTAGGAGTGAAAAATGAAGTATCACTGAGAAGTGTTTGGTTTGTAAGAGTGTGGAGTCATGGAAGGATGTTTTGCTTCAACGCTGTTGTTTATGTTCCCATGAGACATGAGTGCTCGCCGCGTACGGCATCATGTTTATTTTATGGTGGTATGATCTAAGCCACGTTTGCCTGAGATTTTTTTTCCTAGGTTAATATTTCCTGATTTTTAGTTTTTAGGAACCGTGGGGATCCCCATTATGTGTCCTAGCTAAGCACAAATACACTCTTTCAAATAATCAAGAGCTTAGTTGAATTGGGTGAGAAGAAACTGGGTCAGGTAAAAAAAAAAAAGTGCTGTATTACAGTTCCCTGGAACTAAAGGAATATGTTTTTTTTTTAATGTGTGAACTGAATTTAGGATCCTGAGAGAGTTAAGCAATCTTCAGCTTGAAGAAAAATTATTCCCATCAGCCTTTTAGCATCCTTTGATGTCCCACACAACACAATACTGATCACAACTATTTTGTTTTCATTTCAATTTCTTTGTTGGTCAGATGTTTCTATGTAACAGATCATTTTGGGGGTTTTTTTCAGCATTGATAGACAAGTTCTTTGGAGAAGCTTAAGAAAATTTCCAAGGCCCAATAACCAATAACGAACAATTACGGGGAAAAAAGCGACACCTTGTGCTGTTAGAAACCATCTTGTTACTTCCTCTGAACCTATTTCACACTGCTGAAGCTCTCTCATAAACTTGTTTCAACTTCAGGTGACAAACTTCAGATTTTGCCCGAAGTAGTGTCTGCTTCAGGCATAAAAACTGAAAACCCTAAATGTAGACGGACAAAATAGATGATTATGTTGCACTGTTTCATGAGGCCAAAGCTTATTCCTGGGAATGACCACATCAACATGACGTTCTGGATTTGGTTCTACAAAGAAAGGAATGAGTTCTGATACGATCTCCTCAGCTTTCTTTATCTTTTCTGCCCTCTCTGCCAGCTGGCGTTTGACCGTGACATCTGCTCCAGGAAAGATGGCTAAATGGAGATGTAGAAAGTGAATAACGATATATTTCATGTGACATTACTAAGGTCATAACCCAGTCAATGACACCAAAGCGACCACCAGGACCTCTGAACTTAGTTTTAAACAGCCATAAGGAGAAATGAGGCTGCAGCAGACATCACAATACATTAGTCAATGCGCTCGGCAGTTAAAATTGCGTTAATTGTCAAAGTTGGCGACGTACCAAAGCATAATTAGGTCTGGCCAAACATATGCACCCTACCTTTGGTCTGACATTGCACATGTTCCACAGTCTCATGTTCATCTTTTATGGAAAATTAATGACGACCTCTTGACATCTCTGGTTTCAGACTTTCTGTATATCAAGCGCTCTTTTAATTATAGTTCCGATAGTTAACTTATTGCAAAGGGCATTTGGGGATTCGTTTTTTTTTTCGGTCTTATTTTTTTGCAGGGTTCACTCATTGCGGTGGCCGTGGGTTTATCGTTTAGATTCTGCCACGGTACAAACCGCCCAATGTGCTTACGACACAGTAAACAGTTTTATGACAAAATCCAAGCTCTTACTGGTGCCGGCGGGCACAGAACGTTGGGATTAATCTTAACGGCCGCGTAGAATATAAACATAATATGACATTTGGTTTTTGCCCAGAGACCAGTCCATTTGTACAAATCGAAGGATGGTTCGGCACAAACAAGTTTCTCCGCACCGTGATGCTAACGGCAACTTTCAGAACTCCGCAGAAGTCACATCCCGGGGAAAACCATAAGATCCATAATTAATGACTTCACAGCCCGCAACATAGGACAATGCATTAACTTGTATGCATTTTAAAATGCAGATGTTAAAGTTTACATGTAGAACTGTGATTTTAGTTCACTTTAGCTTGTAAAGCTAAAGTTGCACATTCCACTCACCGATTCACAAGGTAAACAATAATATTGAATCAAGGATTTTTTTCTTCTGACTAAGCACAGTGGTCATAGTTATTGTATTCTGTTTTAGGAGCCAAAATTTTACCTGTACCATAGGTCATGTACAGGTATTTAGATGGCTGTTTTGTGACATCTAAAACTCATCAGTTTAAAAACCTGACTCTCAGACTAGCTTCCACTGCATTTTACTAAATATCTTAAAACATATCAAACACAATACAAGACAGCGCTCTGACACAACCTACCTCCAAAGAACAAATATTGTCATGTATGTAGGTATAGATATGTATAGATGTGAGTATATTTGGAACAAATACATTTTTGCTCATGTTTGCTCTGTTTAGTCCACTCAGATATGTGCTGTTTGGCCATTCATGTACATCCCAGTGTTACATATATCCAGAACGTGACACAAAGAGTGGTCTTTGATTCAGCAGTGATTTATGGAATGTGCTGCATAGTAATCTAACCGAAGACTGATAGGATAACTGAGGCAAACACATGTGGTCATGTACAGTGATGTGTCCAAAGTCTAAGCGTAAGCCTACGGGGCTGTGAAATTAACATGGTTCAAAATCATATGGAACCCTTCAGACATACATTTTCATTTCACTGCCTACTTGTATCCTATACTTAATGTTTTTTTCATATAGACTTTGATTTTAAAGGTATTTGGCACTACCTAAAAGACAAAAGAGTGCTGCGTGAGATACTTCATCTTAAAAACACGTTTGCACTCACGCTGAAGTGCTTAAGACAAGTTCTTGCAAACTTTGCTATGGTTGGTCTGTTGATCTATAAAATCCATCAGGGAGATTTTTAAACACTCAGGGTGTTAATAACACCCAATGAAAACAATCAACAGTTTGACAGCTGGTGTGCCATGTGTCCATCACAAACCTGAATCTAAACTGCAACACATAAGGGATGTTCTTTGAGTTCTGGCATGTTGTTTGGACATAACGATCACCCTGTCTCATAATTCAACCATAAACAAGCATCAGCCTCCTCGATTTTGGAAACAGACTTTATGAGTACAGGTGTGGTTCGTTGTTTATCAACCCATTGTAAAAGAGAGGTAAGCAGAGGAACTAATGAAAGGGGGAAAACGTCAGTTATGTTGACAACATATAGCATAGTTTCACATGTATTCAGAACTTATGTATATAAGCTTGCAAAATCATATGGCGTAGGGTTTGTGAAGATATACTAGCCTTCGTGCAGTGCTTGTATTTACTGTAGTGCACTCTGTTGAATGTTCCTTCAGTGTAAGCTCTGCTGAACAAGGTCTCCAAGTGAGATCATTTAACTGCAGGATCTGCTAACAATATCTTGAATTGATAGTCGATGCCTCTCTTTTTATGACCTGAGGTTCAACTTGTGCAAAAAGTTTTGTTACAAACTTATTACCAAAAACCCATTGTAAATCCGTGCCTTACACTGAGTGACTTAATAACAACTTGTTTCATTTTTAACAGTAAAACACATGGCCCCTTCTAACAAAACCAGATCTCAGCGACTAGAAATCCTCTATTAAAATTTAATCCTGTTGTTCCTTAAATATCAGGCCAATCCAGCATGTTATTTGCTATCTAATGACCTCTGGACTAAATACAGTCCTCTCTGTGTTCTTGCCATTTAGTCTTGTCAGATTAACCCAAGAATGTTCCCACTTTAAAACACGGAGCTTAGCAAGCAGTTTTGTGGTTTGTCCCTCTGGGCTTGTCTCTTGAGACGGTTAACATCATAGAAACTTAAAGCTCTCCATCATTGCAGATGCTTTGAAATTGAACTTTGGTCTGTCTCTCTGTATTTCGGTCTCATGGCTAATTCAATGTGATTGTAGGACAGATTGCTACAATTCCAGTACAGATCCAAAAGAGAAAACGCGTTTAAGTGCGCAGATTTATGCGGGCTGCTAACGTGCTAGACCCTCTACTGCTCGATTCCGACTGTCATCTTTTTCTCCTTTCTCTCTCTGCTGAGAGACAGAAAAATATGTCTTGGCCCTGCCAGCTCCATTAATCACAGTGAATTAAAACATGCTAGACATTAAAGTGATTCATTCTCAGTCAGAGTTGTAGCTCCGAGAGTAAATCTCTTGCTGTTTTTTTTTTTTTGTTGTTTTTTTTTTTTTTTTTTTTTTTTTTTACTGCTTCACATCTGCCGTTTACTTCAAACGACCCAGGAGAGTTCGAGGGCTACGGGACGTTTGCAGTGCCGTGCCAATTAGACGTGTGTTAATGTGACCTTTCTGGTCCATGTAGTAATGTCTCATTTTAGAGCTTTGGAGGCGCCTTATCTTTCAAAATGAACGGCCGCAGTCTAAACCAAGTTGTCATAAACAACATTAATATAAGGATATTAAGCATGCATTTTAAGTCTTTCTTCAGTCTTTCATGAAGTTGTTTACTCATTTAATCAGAGTCGACATGACGTCAGGATCTCATATATCTACATAATGGCTCTTTACTGAGGTGATGTGCAGTGTTTTTTTTGTTTTTTTTTCCAGAGTCAGTGCTGTCATAAAAACTGCCGTGTTTTTTTTTTTGGTTTTTTTTTTCAGATTCAACTTGGCCTAAACAGTACACTCAAACAATGGCTAAATATAATTTACAAATATTACAGTGCATTCAAAATATCTAGAATCACACATACTCTGATTGAAAGATAACAATTAAAAAGACTCAATCAAAATCTACATTTGTCTCCTTTCTGCTTTTCAATCAGTTTTACTCATTAGGTTCTCTGTAAAAAAAAAAAAAAAAATCCCATTGGCTATCCACCAGTCTCCCCACCTGTGGCTAAAAGCTTAGGGAATGAAGAGTGATAAAAGTCCAGAGCAGGCTACAGATCACATGGTGGCACTGATGAGTTGGAGGCACGCCGCTGAAATACACTGGAACATATTGCTCAAATGCCCCGCACTGACTGCAGTCTTCACCGCACAACGAACAGGGGGACATATCCCGCCTCTGCTCTGACGTGTAGGACCTGCTCGTCCTCCGACCTGTAAGGAACAACGAATTGTGAGTGAATGGAATCTGAGTAGATTTTCAGTTAAAAAAACATAACTCAGCTAGCCCGCCCGACAGCCCGCAGACTTGACATAACAAAAGACACAGAGGTATTCTGTAGATTGGAGATATTTGCGGAGAGCTTACGAGGTTCGTAGTAGTCATAGACAGTAACTAAAGCGTGTTGCAGGCCTGCCACCTTGTAATCCAAAACGGTTGGGATTTCGACACACATTTCAGTCGTGGTGATCTGGGAGGAGGTTTGTATTATATTAATGCATATTAAAATATACAGCTTAAGAAAGTCAGGTAAAACTTTAAAACTTGAATGTCTTGAAGCATTCCCAAATCAGCCTCTGTAGATGAGTAAAATGGCACAATCGTCTTGTTTCTTTTTCTTTTTTTTTTATATCAAACATGGAAACAAAGGTAAAAGAATACTTGGTGTCAGGTAGCATGAATCATCAACATTGTATGTAAATTGTACGAGTCCAACCCCAGGGCATTAAAAGTGAGTAGTCTGATAGAAATAAGAAAAAAAAAAAGGAAGAAAAAGAGGAAGAGAATATTATGTAAGGAGACTCACTGAATCTAAGTAAAGAATCACTTTTCCTGGAGGTGTCTCCACCCTCCTGATCACATCATCGGTCGGTACTCCGTAATCCGCCAGGCCAAAGCCGCTGAGTAAGCCAACTTCCAGAATAGCCATGCCAGTCTGACTTAAACCCTGATTTTCCCAAAGCCTGAAATAGCCAGAACACTATCAGTGACATAAGAAATAACAATACATTACAAATGAAGTAAATATAAAAACTACCCCTTGCTTTGAAGAGATATTGTGTAACAGCAGGAGGAAAGAAACACTACCTGGTGCATATATGAAGATAAATATTGTACATGTCTCTGTCTGTAACATCTATCTCCAATTCAAAGGCCTCCTGTTCATGGGCATCTCTGCGTCTCCTTGAAAACCCCTCACTTTCCACATTGTAAAATGCTGCCAGCTGAGAAGGTGAGAGATGGTAAGACAGTCAGTAAGTAAGCTCTGGATCTGCTTTACAGTAATGAACTCACCACATTGGCTAATTTAAGATTTTAGTAGCCTTTGCAAAGGTGTGTCAAAACAGTATAATGAGAAAACGTTTGTTTTGCTGTAGATATATTTGTAACGTTTATCCCTGAAAATGTTTTTGAATTTGAACACAATTGTTTAAATTCTTGAAAAGAAGACATTACTTCGCTCAGAATTAACTTAGCACTGGAGAGTTTGCTGTGTACTCATGAACAAAAGTCTATCTTTCTTGGCCATCTGCATGAAACTTCAATTTAAGCTCTCAAAGGCACTGTTATACATTACAAAGGAGCGAGTTCTAATAAGTAATGACAAAAGGAATATTTTTCCAATTATTCTTCCTTCTTTCATCCTTTCATTTCCAGCAAGTAACATGAAGCAGGAGGCAAGATTATCAGTCACAGCTGTTGTGCTTTTCACTTTCATGTACATTGTATTGGTAATAGTGATCTCCAAGGTACTGGCAAACTCTCCAGGTGCTTATTCAAATGCACGATGCTCATTCAAATATAGCGCTTCTACTCACCTAGCAACCCTGATTACCTATGGCACCTAAAGCTAAACATTGTTACCAAGGGCACTGCTCTGCGCTACGCTGAGGACGTTAACAACAGAACGCTGAATCCCCTTTGCTGTGAACAACATCACAGAGATCAGCGCCAGTTATGGTCTGGCACGGCGCCAGAGGGTGAAACAAGGTAAAAATGTACTCATACCTGAAAGAGGGCGAAGCCTCGACCCCTTGCGGTGACTTGAATGTTTAGCTCTCCGTCTGCTTCGATCTGGAAGGCAAGCAAAACGTTACCGTGTCACATCGTCATCCAGATGCTGAAGTGCATTGAGGCGATTGCTGTGTGGGTGGCTAGTGACCTCTTGGCTCTGTTGCAGCAGGTAGTTTGTCCTGTTGATTGTAAAGGAGGCGACTGGTCCTGTAGGTGCGTTGACCAGTATGTCAAGGTTTAGGAGGTCCGAGCTACCAAAGGAGCTGTACCAAGACAGTGCATGCAGGGCAACAATTGTGTCCTAAAAACAGAGAGTGACAAAGAAAGTCACATTTGTGAGCTAATTTTTATGGCTGAACATGTCAACACCATGAGCGTTTCTTTGATGGGAAACAATTAAGTCTCCTAAATGAAAAAAAAAAAAAAAGTTCTAGAGGTATTTGTGTTCTTTTAAACAGCACTTTGTGAACTGGCAGTTTCTGCAGCAGCTGAAATCAGAATCAGACGCACACCACGTGGATCACCACACCACAGGGTCTTTTTTTGTCCCCAATTAGTATAAGTTTTGAACAGATGATGAGTTTTTATAAGAAATCTTACAAGCCTCTTTGTTTGTGTTTAATTCAATATGGGTTTACAGAATCAGCTCAGAGCCTTGATCACGCAGCACATGCACAGATCAGTGAAGCACCCAAACACAGACAGTGCTGACTTCTTGGAATAACCTTCTATTAAATGTGGCCAGCTGAAGTCTTTGTCTGACACAACACAGATAGAAACAACCACTCTCTCTGCTCAAACTTACTCTCTCTCACACTACAGCTCCAAGATGTGCCAGGCATCCACAGTCTACTGATCTGATGCTGGATCTTCACCAAGCCTTTTGCACGAGCCTCTCCGATTCAAAATTTCTCTGAAACTCCCCGATATCCACGGAAGGGCTTAAGCTTAAGCTAAAAGTTTTATCCCAAACTGATATCTCCAAGATTCAGTGTTCCTCACTGAGATCTGTGCTACTGACAGAAAGCAGGCTCCAAGGAGACAGGGGATTCCAATGAGAGACTTTCTCTGAAGGCAGACTACAAATTTTGTTCAGGGCTGTACTTAAATATCAAAGCTACTCTCTCAAAGTCTGGAGCCATTTTAAAATCAATGGCACATTTTCATATGCACTCTTTACTGATTCTAATCCTATAAAAGAGGTTCAGATGAGCAAGAACACCTCATGCCATCACATTTATATTCATGAAGAACACATGAAGTATGTGTTCCCTCATTGTCTGAAGGCTAGTTAAAAGTATCCAGCCAAGCATGTATGAAGATTCTCAAGCACTGGAATGCCAAAAAAAACAACCGGACATACCATTCAACTCTCTGACCAAACATGATATTATGCAGTTGTCGTGAGTTGAGCTGGGGTGTGGGAATCAGCATTAGTACCCAGCAAGATGCCTGTATCTGGAATTCTTTTCTATGGAAGTTTACCACTGTTTATCTCTCTAGCATGAATAATTGGGCTGTTTTTGGGCGGTTTTTATATGATATAGGCAGACATGACCACTTACATAAATTGATGATAGTCTTCTTCATGCCTAACTTGACTTTAGCACTGATTTGACCTTTAAAGTGTTAACGAGTTTGCAGAACTGCACGCTGTCATGCAATGTTGAATGAACATGCTTTTGGGTATTTCTTTTTTTACACAAGTAGAAGATTAATTGGTAAGTGTTTGAAGGCTGACTGATCGTTCGCGTTCTAGGTTAATTATTGGTTTCCACCTTATGGTTCTGTAATTCAAATATTCAGTTTATGAAACCGTGACATTCTTTTCATTGCATCACTAGTTGGCAAAATAATGGTGTTGACATCCATTAAGGTCGAGACAAGTTCATGAGTAATGTTGCATAATGAGCATATTTGACATGTTTGTTGCCTGTAAGAGAGTCATTTTTGAGATGTATACAATTATAAATATCATCACAGAGGCAACATTACTAATTCTCAGGTATATCTGTTGAAATTTCTCCCGTGAGAAGCTTATAATGCCTCCTTCAAAGTCTTATGCTTTTAACTTGGGCTTTCATTTTTGGTAAAGCTGGGGAAGAGAAAATGTGTGAAGATATTCTCACTTGTGTGGAGCCATATCCACCCAGGTGGTTTCTCTGCTGGCTAAGCCATTTCATGAGGGTGAAGCCATCTGCTGGCCTGCCCTGTTTATACAGAGCAAGAAGGACATAGGCGGCCATCTCGACGTCAGCTGAACGAGGCTGCCAGGAATCAGCCAACCCCACATTTGAGGAACTCCATCGCGGTACCCCATCTGTGGAGACAGCGCACCGTGCAATTGTGCAACGCTTGCAGCGTTCAGACCGAAATACACTTATCATTCAGCACGTAGCAGGTTTCTATACAAAGTAGCAATGCCAAAGCAACCCAAAAGGACTGATGAAACTTGGTCATAAAGTTCCCATCTGTGAATATATTCACCATGAATTCTGCACACTATAACAAGTTCTACAAAGATCCCACAAACACAGATTTTTCTATGCATGCTTCACGCATTACGTATTTTAAACGCATTAAGTCATGATCTTAAATGGTCTCTTTTCACTCTAGAGAGTGGGAGTGAGTAATCTGTCATTCTGTTCCTGTGAACACTCACCCTGCTCCTCTGCTCTGCTGAGCAGCTGATTCACAGCCGTGGGTGCAGAGGCACTGTCAGCCAGAGACAGGGCGTAGCCTGCTAAGCTCAGGCTGTAGTTGCTAGAGATGCCTTGGGCAAGCCTGGTTTGCAGGTAACTGAGTGCGGCTGACACCTGGCTCGCATACATACTCTAGTAACAAATAAAACGGCGTTCTGTCATGTCAGATTCAACAAAGCCTGCGTTAAAAACGTCCCTTGAATCCTAAAACATTACTGATTGCAATCTAAGTACGTGCTACAGACCCTGTAGGTTGCATCTTCAAGCAGGGCCATAAGGACATAGGCAGTGAGAGAGACCGGCCCGTCCAGACCTCCCTGTAGCTCTGAGTGGATGACCCTGCCCGGTTCCAGAAAGGTCCCGCCAGGTTCCTGCTGGGCGCTCAGCCAACTTGCCGTCCTGGCTATAACTGTCGGGTCAATGGAGACGAATTGCCGTGCCTGCAGGAAACACCTGAGCACGAACGCTGACAACCTGCATCAAAAAAAAAAAAAAAAAAAAATTGACACCATCTACACAGAGGTCCAAACTACTCCAAACTGGTTTCACTTTAGTTCAAATGAGTCATACATAGATACAAGACCAGACTTACCAAGTGCTGCCAGATAAATCATCATCTCCAAATGCACTAAATGAGCCATCCAACCTCTGGTAGGACAGCTCACGCTCATAGCCTGCACGTGGAGACAGCAATTAAATTATTCATTTGATTCAGTTATATCTCGGGGAAGCAACATAGCAACTAGGAGTTGTTACAGTATGATATTATATTTTAATAAGACTTGTTAATGATATTGTACCTTCCATCATGTACGTGACAGCCTTGTTCCGTATCTCCTCGGTAGCTTGTCCAGTGCTGGTGAGGTAGCGCAGAATGTAAATATTGGGAGCAAAATGGATCATGTTCTGTTCACCACATCCATATGGCATCTGAATGAGAGACTCCAGCCCGGTGATGGATGGTCCGAGAATGTCGCCTTTAACAACACAAAAAGACAAACAGGAAATAGGAACCACTAAACATAACATGCTGAATGAGAAGTTCATCTGCAGCAAACAAGCAACAATATCGTTCAGATATTCACCCTAACCCAAAAAAAGAGGAATGTTTACCATCATTTTGTCACAGTCAACAAAATAAGCTAAATGCTGCTTTTGAAGGTACCAGAGTCATCAATAACAAAGGTTGTGCATGTTTAGCGTCGTGGATAACAACAACAAGTAAGCCAAGTAGCCTTCTAAATCAACTAGCCTGACAGAGGCTGAACATTTTACAGCATCATTCTAGGAAAAACAATCACACAGCTGCTCACCATAAAAACAGAGCTTGGGTCTGTTTCAGAGCCAAGCATACCATTATTGCTAGGCTTTTCTCTTCAACATTTATGGATACACATGCTTAAGGGACTTGCTCATCATCATGTGTCAATGTTTACAATGAGTGTTCACTTTTAAGTGTGTTTTTATGAGACAAAACACAAGTCCAATCAAACTTTGCTGCGATGGTTCCTTGAACCGTAGGAACCTTGCGTTGCGTAACAGTCTCTCTGCACAGTATGGCTTCACATCGTGGTAACCCTCAAAGACAGACGTCGGACTTGACGTACGACGTACCAATGGCGGTTACTTCAGCTCGCTGGCTGCCGGGAACCACATCTGCAGGGAAGGTGAACAGAATCTCTTCGGTCAGAAGGCTCTGTGTCGGTGCAAACTCCAGGAACAGAGTTTTCGTGAAAGTCTGCTCAATTCCTTCTGGCTGTGAAAAAAAAGCCAAAAAAGAGTAAAAACAGCAGCTAAAGGGTCAATTTGGGTTATTCAGAAAGTATATTCTCTTCAAAAGAAACTGTTCTGAATTATCAAGCTAGGACAGAGTAAAAAGGGGCAATAAATCTCCGTTAATAGCTCTGCAGAGCTGCACAATCTGTGCAAAGAGCGAGTGCAGATCTAGAGGTATCATGCTGAAAAGGGGAACATGGAAAATACCAAAAAAAAAAAAAAAAAACGAGGGGGATACCATTTTTTTGTTTCAAAAAATGATGAATAAAGTTACAGAATACTACAGCATGTGGATGTACACACTGGTGAGTGAAACTATTGCAATGAATTATAAAATGACATTTTTATTAGAAAAGCTGATGATGACATAAAAAAGAGCACAGAATCAGATTGTGAAAGAAGTCTTATGAAGCACCTTGACCAGTATTGACCCTCGGACGACGTCCGAGCCATAGGAGGAAATGGCTCTGACAGAGATGGGCATTTCTCCCAGCTCTGTCGCTCTGATGGGGAAGAGCACGGAGGTACCGTTCTGACTCCAAACAGAGACCCTCTGTGTGCTAGCCATGGATATCGCCTCGCTCTCAGAGGACACAAACTCAAACATCTCACTCTCGCCAACAATCACCATGACCTGGGATTAAAGGCAGGGAACGGTTACCAAAATCGTTTCGCATGACCTACAAAATGGGCTTTGTTCACAAAGAAAACATCTCTTTACAAAAAAAAAAAATTGAACAAATCCAACTTGAAAGGTAATTGTTGCCCAGAACAATCGATGCTGCGTGAAGATTATGATACCCATTACAACTACAAAGCATTCCTTTTACAAAAGAGCTCGACTGTATATTCATTATAAAAAGGAGCCTAAATATGATAAATATCTTCACAAACAAAGCGATGAATTGGTCACCTGAAATTTAATATTTTTTGTTTCTACATACAGACCTGGAGTGGGTTCCCAATACACATTGCAACTCTACCATCACTGTGAAGACATATTTGCTGTGTATTGTTAATTTGAGAGTTATCCACAATATTGCCTGTAGTTTATCAAGCATAGGCGTCTCACAGGACTACAGAAAGGTCAATTCAAAGTCTAGGATCCTGCTCTGGGTGGAGCACCTCATATCTACAACACAAAGCACTTAATGATCTGACAGGTTATCCCGTGGGTACCTCTAGGTCCTCTTCCATGTAGTTGAATAGAATGATCTCCAGCAGAAGCAGTTCTCCTCGGATGATATATGCAGGAAGATTTAAGGACAGGAAAAAGTCTTGGAACACGGTGAGCTGCAGGAAAACTCTCAAAGTCAGTAATCAAGAACATGGTAATCTGAAGGAAAATTGGATGAAGCAGGAAGCCTAAACTCTCACCTCTGCTGGAGCACTCACGCCTAAACCCAGGTTCTCAGACATGACAAAAGCAGTAGCTACCCAGGATGTCATGCTGTCTGGAACCATCAGAGGGAGAACTGTAGTATTTGAGCTGCTGTGATTCATATAAAAGTAAGAGAGATGCTGGCAATTACTGAAATATGGTCCATAAAAAAGCTGAAATTTATCTTGAACATTTTGTTGCTATGTTGTAAATTGGTTATTTGTTTGATTAAGGGGATGTAAAAATGAAAGAATGAGAGCAGGAACCCCTCTGTTACCCCATATTAAGGTTCAGCCACAGCCATGTTTCTGGAAAATTCTTGCGCTCATGTGGTTCCTGGTTTGAATAGCCCTCATACTGTGTGATCTCGACTCCCTCCCCTGCTGTGGAACAGACGAGGGTTAGTAAGAACTGGGCTGCAATGTCTGAACTGAAGCTCAGCTTTCGTTTGAGTGTCTTGATCCAAGAGTTCAATTTTAAAACTTACGAAATTCAGGGGCCAACAGATTTTCCTCTATGTTCAGTCTGGCATCTGTCAGCACCATGAGATTGCATTCCTGAAGTTTGTAACACGAGATAGCATAAAATGAGACCCCTAATGTACTCAAATGGAAAACTGACACATGTGAGAAAGCCTGGCATAAAGCTATCAAATAAACCCAATTCTATGAGTCACAACTACCGTGAATATGGAATATGGATCTCCCATCCTCATTCCATCTGGGACAGGGTGGCTCATATATTCACTGTATTCCACCAGCTCTTCAATCACCTACAAAAATGCAAATGCATATCCTCAGACGTCCCATTGTTGCAACGTCTGAGAAAAACAACAAAAGACATCACGAAAGAAATACAGAAACCTGTCTGCCAGGTTCTGAGGAACATAGCCTCAGAGTGCTTGTTTCCAAGTACAAACTGATACCTGGGTGGGTGTTGTGTATTGGGTTACATACGTGTACCAGCACAAGTTATTGTGCAGAATCTATTGAAACTGAGACAATGTAAAATCCAGTGTAAATCGCTAAGTCTGCTGCTGAGTTATTTCCTTATTCTCACAGGTGAATGGGTGGAAGTCTTTGTGATGGCACATAAAACGCGACCTACATACACGGTCATTTTAAGAACACCAAGGTGAGAAAACACGTTTTTGACTAAACCCCCAGTGAGTGTCATTTTGTAGCACTGAGTGATTTAGCTCATTTAGGTAAAATGGAAAGAGACACAAAAACAGATTTGTTCTCACCCTTTTCTCTGTGATGTCGTTGTCCGTCCCCGACGATTTTGTGGCTTTGTCCACCACCATTATTCCCACCAGAGAGCCGGGTTCAGACACAGACACAGACAGAGACACGCCATCCGCCGGCTGCGCTGTCCCATGGCTCCAGCTTAAAGACACCTGCCATCACCAGATCATTATGAAACCTTTACAGATGCCACGATGAAAAGCTGTTAACATGCACGCAGTACCACTGATTGATTGGATTAGTCAAACGAAGAATTACATGGTTTCTCAGGGCTTGTGTGAAGGGGATGTGCAACGCGTCGTTGATAATCTCCCCGTCAGGTCGAACACAGTACACCAGCACGCAGGACTTAGGAACCCAGGACTGATCTGGAGTCAGTGTGAAGGAAGTGGATCTCATAGTCCCTGCAGCTACCACTTGACCTCGTGACATCACCTACAGACACGTTGAGTAATTAGCTAATAACTTGAGATTTGTTACATTTGACAGTTTTAAGAAATGACCGGGCTACCAAACAGCCTACCTGAAAGAGACATTTTATTTCTTTACTTGTTAGTCACTGTCAAAGTGTTTCTTTGGTTCGGTTTGAAAGCATTTAAAAACAGTACTCTCATCTGCCTGTTTGACACCAGGCCAGGCAGAAAGAGTTTTAACAATATTATCTTTTTTTCACCCCAAAATCAGGAAGAACTAGCATTTCCTCTTTTCTATTACAATTCTTACTCAATTTAATTTAGATAAGACATTATGTTATAATATCAAATGTTATAGATGTTATACATATGGAATATATCATTATATATTATAATATATACATTATAATAATATATAATGGATTATATTATTATATTTTCCGTTATAACATCATAATGGAATCATTTGGTGTTAATATATTATTATGGAACTCTGGTGTATTATCTAATACCAACTGGGTTTTACATAATAACTGTGAATAATAGATTCATTTGTGTTAGATTAGTGCTAGAACAAAACTCTGCAGGAGCTGAACCGTCCAAACAAAGGGCTGCCAGCTCTGGTATGTGCAATGTCATTTTTTTTGCCCCTTTTGAAAGACAAACCATTAGCAACGCTCTTCTGTCTCTTGGTTTCCCTGTTTTACGTCACTGCCTCAAACGGACAACCTGTTCTTTCTTCATATTTGAAAAGACCTATTTACGTTCTGCTTTGAAATCCTGGCAACAATTGTGGTCATTGGCTCCACAGCAAAAATAGTTGTCGTTACGGTTGTGTTCTCTACTGTTCCTTCTTTTTCCCCAGAAATCAATCACTTACCAAGTAGTGAAACTCGGTTAGTAAGAAACTGCTCTCTACAGTCAAATGCAAAGGGTGTCCAACCTGTAAAAGTCAGATGCAAATTATTGTAAGATTCCACTGTTATTGAAAGGCCTGACAAGTCAAATTCTATGTAATGACAAACAGGCGCATCCATAGCAGCGGTACCTGGGGAGTGCTGGTGTAGTTGAGTTGAATATAAGACTGACTTGGTGATGAGTAGCTGCTGTACAGTTGAAGCCTCTCACTACTATCTTCAAAATGGGCCTAAACACACACACACACACACACACACACACACACAGTGTGACCAAATCATAACATTAGCATCATCCAACACATATTTTCCAGACCTCCGAACATGCTTACTTCAATACTGAGCGTAGCCACATTTTCTGATAACTGAATGTGGAAAGGAACGACTCCGTTAGCAGGGACTGGCAGCACTAATTCCTGGACTGGAATCTCATCGTTCATGGCAGGAAAGGGACGCATATTCGTGAGGGACATCGAAGCGTCCGTCGTAGAGGAGTTGTGCATGCGGGGTTGCAAAGCACCCTCCTCATCCCACTTCCAACTCCACGGGCTGCGTCTGTGCTGGCTCACTGACAGAGACACGCTCTTCATCTGGTCGGCCGCGGTCAGGGGCTGCCCATTGTACGAAGCAACTCTCACCTGCAAAAACACCAACCAAAGTGTTTCCTGACATGTCTGAGTTACAGAGCGAAATCAGTAAACAGGTTGAGAAGCTTGATTTTGGATTCGAGTCTTTGACAGATCCTTTGAGTTTTAATGGAAAGACTTCAGACATGAAGATACAGTCTCAGACAGTACTGTGGGACCGTGCACAAGCCCTTTTGATTCTTCTTACCTCAGCTGAAAAGTTCAAAGACGGCTTTATGACGGAGGGATATTGACGAAATTCAAGATTATATTTACACTTAACCACCGACACCCTGATGCTGCTGTTGTATGTTAGGCCTTAGGGGAAAATAAATACATAAATAAATAAAAAGATTAACACAGATTGGCACATTGAATTCTAGGACTATCTAGGATTAACATACTATATATGAAAGAGTAAACAACTAACAAACATCCAAAAAAAAAAAAATCCACTTACCTGTCAAAGACTCTGTGACAGATGCTATGATGTCTACATATTCACTGTCCATATATCCTGCATAATACTGATACATCTGATCCACTGATCGTTCGTATATATCATTAAATAACTCAGGCACATCAAAGATGAAATCAGTTGAGCCATAAATCTGTGAGGAATATGCACAATATTTGATTATAGAGTGACTGAACTGCTGTAAACAAGTGAAGGTCTATCAGAGAATGTACAATACCCACATTCATATATACATATATACAGGAGAGAACTTCATTAGCATTTGTCACGTGCTAAAACACAATGCTTACCATTTTGCTGTCTTCATAATGGACATCAATGCCATGGAAACAATGGACATATGTCAGTTTGACATGTCCAGACACTGACTTCCCATAGAAATATCTAGGAAACAGTTATACCATATTGGTCACATTTATGCGCTGACCTTAAGATTGTCATTATTTATAGAATTTGATCTTTTCAAAGGGGATGTGACTAATCTGATTACCTTAGAGTAGGATTTGACTGAGCAAAATGAAATATAAAGATGTTGTGAATAGACTCACCGTGCAGTAACAGTGCCTCTCAGTGTCTCCTCATAGTGAAGAATAGAAGGTGCCTGAACAAGAACTTCAAACTTTGGCAGCACTGCAAGAGAATAAACATCAGTTCCTTTGAGTGATAAAAACTCCTAAAACTCTAAGTTAATGCTGAGTATCAGTTTGTCAGTCAAATTACATCTGAAGAGTCATTTTGATCATTCACATTGCTTCTCATGGACTATTGCTGTACTGCTTTGTACATCTTTTTTTTTTTTTTTATCCAATCTTGGCCGAACTTCTTGTGAGATGGTTGTGATTTAGTTACAGAACTAATACGTCAACAGTGTTTCCCACTGGAATTACAATCAAGATGTCTCTAAATTTCCAAGCCAGTGATCTCGCATACAAAATGTGGTCATACCGTAGTAATCGACATTGAATTGTTTTTCCTGTACAACTTCCTGGAAGTCAGAAACAGAAAACAATGTAAAGGTTAACATATTGATTGCAGACTATGCATCCTGAAAACAGCCTCGGTGTTAGGTTTATATGAAGTGAAACAGAAAGGTTTCAGCTTACGTTGAAAGTAAACATCCAAAGAGCTATTCGTGAAAAATGGATCTCACATGAAGGCTAGCTTTATTTCAGCAAAACATTTTCTATCCGGTTTAGTGAACATATACAGTATGATCTCATATTTACATATTTATATTTATATATGTATAATAACATTACGTTGAAATAGCTGATACAGATTTTAGCTGGAATACATGGTAAACGTTTTTGGAAAGTTGTTAGTGAACATGCACTTACATTTACTGTGGAAACAATCGTCCACATACCAAGAGGCGGGTTTTCAGAGAGCTGAAACTCTTTTGATACAACACCCAGAACACTGTCCAGTGACATCCACTGCCGTATCATGTTTCCCCTCGGGTCCTTGCTCCCCACATTAACGGAAACAAGGCATATTAGATCAAATTCTCATCTACGCTGAGGCCCTCATGTCACTCCACACTAACATCCCCAGGGCCTTTGTACTTCAGCAGAGCGTTAAACATTAAGAGTTAAGCAAGAATTCAAATTTTTTGCAAGATAGTTATCTAGAACTATGCCTATTTTACACCCAATATTGAACGAGATGTTCCCACAAGTGACGAGCAATAGAATGCGAATTTTGTTAAGAGAAGTAAAGAGAAATGGGGGAACACAGTAGCCCTGGGCTGAGAAATTCCAGCGCTAAAAGTTCTTCTGACTCAACATCCCCAAAACACAAAGGTCACACACCCTGATGACCAGGTCCATCTGGCCCTCGTGAGGTTTGCTGTCGGGCTGAATTATCACCGCCCGGATCTTCACCGCCTGCCCCGGCTTGTAGTTTGGCTTGTCCGTCTGAATGAGAATGGACACACTTTTGGGACTAAAGCGCAGGAATGTTGTGTTGGTGAACACCATCTGATTTCCCACGTAGCCTTTCACCAGCAGCTCATATGGATACCAGTAGCTCATATCATTTTCAGGGACCTACACAGAGGGAAAAAAAAACAACAAAAAAAAAGATATTTGTTCATGGAGTTACAATTTTACACAGGCCACGTGATGAAAGGGATGGAATAGTAAACTGATGTAGGTTAAGTGGTGAATATCATCTGTGAGCTGATGGTGGACTGTGATATCCTCTGCGTTGTTTTCATTGTCAAACTCCACTGATGTTCGCTCAAGTTTGAAACATAGATCTACAAGTTCTCCATCGCTCACTATAGTTGCTTCACATGATTCAGACTCTTTCAAGACAGAATGAGGTTGACATCTGATCCAGCCCATAAACACAAGACATTGCTAAAAGCCAGTTTCACACGTTCACTGTGAAGCTTTAATTCCCAGAGGTGTACACTTCTAATTAACTGTCAAAAGTATTCATACACAATGGTGAGAAGCCAAACGTATACAAAAACAACAACAATAACAACAATAAAACTAGACACATTAATCAATGAAATACACAGTTTGGTCACAGACTTTATCATTTTTTTTCTTTTTTTTTTTCTTTTTTTCGTTCATATCATGTTTAAAGATAAGCTTTTTTTCTGATTATGAAATATGAATTTCTGATATTTCAAAGATGGGCACTTACAGCAGACAGCACTTGCATTTCCGTGGAGCCTTGAACAAGGAAACAAATAAAGGTTTAAATGTAATAACATCACCAGGGCTATTATTGTACAATGTATAGACATTATTTGGCTACTGTTTCAGTTAGCAAGGTTTCTGTACAATATAGTATAGCAAATTTACTTAAATGCATGAGACAGTCTCAGTATGATCTAAGATGACCATATAATTCATTGCAGTACAGACTGTGCTATACCTCCTTCAATGGTACTCTTTGTTCTGACAACACTGGTGTTGCCATGTATAATCTCAGAGATGACCAGAACTGCAGAAGCTTTCAGGTTGGTGACTGATAATGTGGTCGGGATACCAGGTCGTAAGACTTTAGAAACTGATATCAGGTATGAGGGACTGTGACTGGGACTGAATGAGAAAGAGAAGCAAAACACAAACGTGACCACAAAATAAAAGAACCGCAAAGCATCAAAGACACACGTATGATACCGAGTTGTACTGTTCAGCTGGCAAATGAAAGGCACAAAAAACAGCAGAATACAGGACATGTGTCATAGCCTACAATAATCAAAATAAGTAAATAAAGATGAAAAAATGCACACTCTGTGAACAAGTGACAAGACACAGATGACATAAAATAGATATGCTCCATTACCTTTCCAAAGTTTGGGCTCCACTGTAAATCGCAAAAAATCCAAAGACTCCAAAAACTTGAAGCCACTCCATTTGCAAGTTCAACGCAGCAATGTGTTCTCCCAGTTAATGGAGCCATAGATTTTTTTTTAAAAGGGTCCGTACACCTGATCTTTTGCTACTCCACCTACACATCCCCAAGGGGGAAACATTCTTCCATACAATCAGCCATATCAAATGAATCTCCACAGCACTCACATTTTTTTTGTAACAAAATTTATGCAACAAGTTTGACAGTAATGCACACAGTGAAATCTGAACTAAAAAAAATTACATCTTCTACAACATATACAAGTGCATCGTAGAATTTATAACTGTATATATCACACATTAAGAGTATTTTAACTGTATTCATTTATATGTAATTGTTTTAACATATTGCTGTATCAACTGGATAGAAGAAGGGAAAGCAGCACAATGTTTAAATGGGGCTGCAACTTCGAACATTATCAGAAAATCAGATTCATTTACATTTTACAGTCTGGCATTTTGCAGATGCCAAATCAAAGCGACTTACAATCAGTGCATCATTTTAACATCCTACAAGATTAACATCCTTGTCGTCTGCATTTTCAATTGACTAATACTAAGCAATTCCCGTTCGGCACAGATCTGTATGTAGTGTATGTACTATTTCCTTTAATAAACAATGTGCCCATTAAAGTAGGAGTGATGGTACAGAATTAAGCACAGAGTAGCTACTCTGTTTGTACAGCAGATGGCCCTCTGACTACACAGAGGACCATGATTCCTCCGATGTAAAGGCTGAAGTTGAGAGGTGACGATAGGTCAAGCGTCCTGAACACACCAACAGAATGACAACATTACGAGCTTTCACTTGCGATGATCTTTTTAAATTCAACAACATGTGAGTTTTCCTTAGCACTGTTGATTATTGTAGCTGTACGTACGTATATGGCGTCCTTTCAGTGTACACGGTGCAAAAGTTTGACGTTAGTGTACCAGACAGTAGATAAGCTAGTTAGCTTAGCAAGCTAGCTAACATAAAGCGTGTGGTTTAACTTGCGTGCAAAAAAAAGCAGTTTATTTGATTGCAGAGTTAACTAATAACGATGTTCATCCAAATTTATGGCGTTCTCGTATTAGTCGGTTTACGTTATCATACTTATTGTTCATAATCTGTATAGCATGTTCATAATCGGCTAACGTCAGCTAACATAATTTAACTGTATATTACATTAATGTTGCTTTTGCTAACCTATTAACAGCTGATCTACTAGGAGCGTTACTGAATACTGTTCCTCCTTTTCCCCTCCAACAGCAATTTGGACCCCTTAACGGAAACGGTATCCTTCAAAAGCTAATCGCGAAACAGTTTTCGTCTGAATATTGGAGCATTGCGGCGCCCTAAACATGTATTGGTTAAAAGACGATCTTGTTTAATTCAAGTTGGATATAGAATAGTCACTAGCTATTTGAATGTATTTTACATCATTTAGTATATCAACATTTATGTGTGATTCACAGAAAGTGATGGCATATCTGCTAACCCCTAACATGCCTTTAGTCGTCAATTTAATCAGGTATTGTCTGTTTTAATGTGTTAGATACATCAGTATTCTGAGAAAATCATCCATTTTCTTAACCTCTTTCTGTGTACAGTATGGCATTCCATTTTATCTGCAGTACCTTGCACACTGGCCGGAGTATTTCATTGTTGCTGAGGCTCCCGGTGGGGAGCTGATGGGTTACAGTGAGTTTCTATCAGCAGCAAAAACAGCATCTTTGCACCATCTTATTTTCATACTACAGCTCTACAGCAAATAAGTAAAATTATATGAATCTGTTCTGTAAAGATGACATGTCTCTCATACAATTGGGGTTCGTTTGAATTGAAGTGATTCCTCTGATTTCCTTCTCATTTGACAGTCATGGGAAAGGCAGAGGGATCCGTGGCACGGGAAGAGTGGCATGGCCACGTCACTGCTCTCTCAGTAGCCCCAGAGTTCAGACGCTTGGGACTGGCAGCCAAACTCATGGAGATGCTGGAGGAGATCTCAGAGAGGTCATTAAACGTCTTCAGTATGTACACATCCCCTTCAACCTAAGAAATAAGGTTCTAAATCAGCTCATGCTATACTGTTCTCCTTTCAGGAAAGGCGGATTCTTTGTCGACCTGTTTGTTCGAGTATCAAACCAAGTGGCTGTGAATATGTATAAGCAACTGGGTTACAGTGTTTACAGAACGGTAATCGAGTATTATTCAGCGAGTAACGGAGAACCAGATGAAGATGCCTATGGTAAACTGTGGTTAATCTACTTATTGACATGACAACAGATTACGAAATGTAGCTATTTGGTCTACATTTTGCCTTATTTCTTTTAAACAAATTTGATTGTTGTTCTGTTTCTCCACAGATATGAGGAAAGCTTTATCAAGAGACACAGAAAAGAAATCCATCATACCGCTTCCTCATCCTGTTAGACCAGAAGATATAGAATAACACTCAGATGTGGCTCTCTGATTCCATCTGTCACCCCATATTGGGAATAATGGGCTTATTGGATTTACAAACATGTTCCCAGCAATGTGAATATCATTATTGGAAACTATTAATAGATCATATATTGTCAGAGTGCCACTGAATTTATAAATATTTATATAGGCTTTCTTTTCAGTTCTCAGTGTTCAGCTGCAGAAAAAAAACGGCTTTTATTTCATTAAAGGTTGACTTGTATAACCAAAATAAGCACCTGTTGTTGTTTTTTTTCCCGGTCTTAGCTTTTTTTTTCTTGAAAGTAAAGATTTAGGGCAACATATTATCCACAAACAGTACAAGAAAATCCAGACAAATCTCCTTTTCTTTATTTTGTTACAAAACGAAAAATGTATAAAGAATTGGCTTCAGAACAACGACGTCTCAAAGCAGTCCAGTAACTAAGTGTAACTCAACACGTTTAGTCTTTTTCTGCATCATCTGGTTTCTCTTTCTTTGTTTTTTCACTGGCGTCACTGTCGTTGTCATCATCCTCGCTTTCACTGCTGCTACTAGAGCTGCTACTGCTGCTTTCATCATCATCATCATCATCTCTGTCGTCGTACGGGTTTTCAGCTGGGGCCTTCTCAGAGGTCGCTTCCTGGTCCTCTCTTTGCTCTGCTGGCGCTGGACTAGCATGCTCCTCTGTTTCTTTGTTGTGGTGGTGTTCTTCTTCTTCTTCTTCTTCTTCTTCTTCTTCTTCTTCTTCTTCTTCTTTTTCTTCTCCTTCCTCGTCCTCCACCTCATCTTGCTGCTGCTGTTTTTTCCACATCTTGGCCATAGCCAGCAGTTTGAGATTGGGTTGATTGGCAGCGTCTTCGGGGAAGATGTAGTCATAATACTCTTCCCAGCCTGCGTCCGACTGGAAGGCGAGGAGAAAACATGCATTCAGTGAGACCGACGTCTGTAAGCGAATCTATGATATAACGAAACGTACGATGTAGAGATAAGTAGTCGTCGAATTGGAATCCTTACCCCATCCTCGGCAGTCAGCTTCCTCCTCTTCTTCACCTTCTCGGGCAGCAGTTTCCTGATTCTGTCCCTGGTGTTGTCTGTGCCAAACTCCTGCTCAAAGTCTCTCCAAGACTCCAAGAGCATCAACCTCTCCTCCTTCTCCTCACAGCTGCGCAGAACCTTATTAGCTTCCTCATAGATCTGCCTACACCTCTGTAAGCGGTCGCTGCTGTCGATGGACAGCTCAAACTGGGCGTAGCTGATCCAGACCTGTAGCAGACAAAGATGATGAAGTGTAACAGTGACCAAATTGCTTGGTATTTCTAATTAATAGAAGACAGACTGATGGCGATTTAAAAAAAAAAAAAAAAAACTTAGGTGAAATTATATTCAGGTAACTCCATAAGGTAATTGGTTACAGATCTACGGTGATTGGTTACAGACCTTGACGTGCTGAGTGCGTTGCAACAGTCTCTTGTAGAGCCCACGGGTGTTGTCATACTCTTCTTGTTCGATTTCAAAATCAATGTATGATTTCCACAGCACCTAAATCATATGAACAGTGTACAGTCACTATTCTGCAGTGAAAAGACACGAGGCCTAAAATGGGTTCCAGCTAATACTTAAAGTGATGATGTCAGAGGAGGGACAAACGTTTTTTACCTCCGGCATGTCCAATCGGGGTTGTCCAATGGCTAGCTCGAAAATCGCCCGTGCTCGTTCCACGTCTCCCAGGATGGTCTCCAACTCTGCAAACTTGATCCAAGTTGTGCAGTTCTCTGGTCCGAACTCCAGGTATTTCTCATAGAGCTTCCTGCATCGGTCAAACTCTCGCAGCTGAAGCTCCAGCTCAATGTAGCCTTTGAACAGCTTGTTCTTTGGGGATTTACCTATTGCTGTTCCCTGATGAGAGAATGAACAATGAATTATGTCAGTCATTGATTAAGTATACTAAGTTGTGTAATAACTACAAGTAACTGCTAGACAAGACTGATGTGGGTAGTAGTTAATGGTGAGGGGAAAACACTTACCAGAGCTTGCCTGGCATTTTTGAGGTTCTTCTGACGGATTTCAAACTGGGCATACAGCAGCCAGATTTTGGCAAATGTGAACTGAAGGGAAAAAAAAAATCAAGTCAAATACCTCAGATATTGAGGACAGCCAGTTCAGTTGTAATGGCCCCATCCTGGGTCAACTGAACAGAAAACTTTTCAAAACAACTAAAAACACAATGAGGATGTAGAAATTAATTTTATAGACTTCTTCTGGGCTCAGCATCACTTTTCATAAACCACTGTAGATTTTAAAAAAAAACACCTTTTTATGAGGGATGAAATCCAAACTGGTCTGGTACACTTGTCTTGTTCTCTCTGGGTCCTACCATGGAAAGACACAAGATTAAACACTATAGAGCATCAGCTTTCAATTTCAAATGACATTTTTGGAGAAGAATTTTCACAAAGCATCTCAGATCTCCTATTAACCAACAACCAAGAGAGAAAACCCCATTTCTCATCCTATATATCAGTTCTTTCAGCAACTAAACTACTGAGCTAGCACTGTTCGTCTCTTGTATAAATCTCCCACGGTACATACCACTGTATACATCTCTGTTCTGTATATGATATCCCAGGCACTTCTGAGAATAACTCATGCCAAAGATGTCACTATCCACAAATCATACACACCAACTCCACACTCTCCCACGGACAACAGTTAGATATGCATTAAATTGCGAGATTTGAGCTTCTGATCAAAAGTTGAATGTAGCACTCACTCCTGACTGAACAAGACTAATTCTAAGACACAGGGAAAGGAGATCTGACCTTGACTTCCAGTTCCTCGTACAAAGCATAGTTGATCCAGAGGTAAATGTAACGTCTCCAGTGTCTCTTCTCTTGGATGGGGGGAACGTTAGCAATGGCTCTCTCATACACCTCCCTGACTGAATCAGGATCCGCATCACTTTCCAACAACCGCAGATAGTCAAACCACGCGTCGTAGTTGTGTGGGTTTGCCTACAGAAATACCCACCATGTTAATGCGCGCGACATTCAAACAAATCAAACACGCAACGTAGAGCCGCACAGAATGCACTTCAGCTGAAATGAAACGGTATTTTACCTTGACTTCCTCCTCGTACTGAAACCTCCTTTTGCTCACAATTACATCCTCGATCCCCCTTCGGTCCCCAAACTTCTTCTCAAACATCGTGTAGTTCTTGAACAACTCTTGGGCCTGCTGTTTGGGGATTCTGTCCAGGGCGTACTTGTAGATGACTCTGACCCGTTCAAACTGAAAACCATTTGAAGAATAAATAAGTAAACAGGACGAATGGAGGATAGCACAGCTTGTGAATGTTCTTAGCACAAGAAAATAACGAAAGACGTATCTGTACAAAATTTAACCTCTTTCTGCTTTTCCTCAAATTTAGCAAAGGCCACGTAGAGGTCTTCGCTTATCTGCTCCTCGCCGAAAAACTCCACACCTCTCTCAAACACCTTCCTGGCATGAGTGATGTAACCAAACTTCTCTTCAAAGCGCGCATATTTGATCCAGTTCTTCACTTCAGGATGAACGATCACAAGTGCATTGAAGTTAAGGCATTTAATCAGTCGAGTAAAGGTGGAGCGTTTAAAATATACTCACATGATGCATTCAATGGGCTGAAACAGCCATTAGCAAAAAATAAATAAATAAATAAATGATCGAAAGCACTAATCAACATTAATCAAATACATGGTCCAACTACGAAAAATGTTACGCTGACTAGCATTAGGTCCACGTTGATTGAAAAAAGTATGAAGAGTGCATACACGGTAAAAGACATATTGGACAACATCTTGAGGCTTTAGTAAAGGATATATCTCTCGTAGATGGTACGAGCCTTGTCCACCTCCTTGTAACGCAGCTCAAAGTTGATGTAAGAGTGCCAAGCTTGTTCCTCAGGTTCCCATTCCATCCAGCGTTCAAACACTTGCCTGCAGCCTGCTACATTCCCCAGCATCTCCTCCATGTAGGTGTACTTGTACCTGACCACGGTTAAACACAAAGCATGGAGCCTCAGAATCATGGCAAATCATCACTTTTCTGTTCTTTGGAATAATGTTCTGACTTATGTTTTGAGTTAGACAAACACCACACAGGAGACACCGCTTGTATCTGAAGATAAAGAAATAAACTGAATAAGAACAAGAAAAAATAAATTGAATGTTTAAAGGCTATTACCAGAACTGGTTGACTCGGGGCAGTATGGTGATGGCTCTGTCCCAGATATTGCGAGCATGGTTCACCTGCCGGTTTTTCATTTCCATCTCTGCATATTTCAGCCAGAGCGTAATATTCCGGTGATCTACGTCGAGGGCACGCTCGTAAATGGAACGCGCTCTTTATGACAATATCAAGGGAAAAAAAAATAGTAATTATAGCAGAAGCAATAATACACTGTTAGTTCAACTTCAGAAATTCAGAGCATCAGATCAGAGTCATACCTCTGGACTTCCTTTAGACTTTCTTCCCATTGTGCGTACTTTATCCAATTGCTTATGACAGTTCTGTTCTTTCTAATATTGTCTTCGAATCCCTTTGAGAGAGAGAGCAACAGTATAACAATTTACCTTGAAGCAAATGCACATGTACACAATTTTGTTTTTGAATACTCTGATAAACTGTGCGTGTAAAAACTCTTTATATAGTGGACATACCTTACGTTTCCTCAATTTGTAATCGTTCAACTCTTCCTCATCGGTGATCTTCTGCTTCGGCGGCGGTGGCAGAAGTTCGAGCTCTCTCTCCTTTGCCTCTCTGAGCAACTGCTCGGCAGTAATTTGTACTTCTGCCGGGGCTTTGTTTTTTACCTATGTCACATAAAATACAAAGACATGTCGGTGTAGTCACACGGTCGAACCACGTCAAATAAACAGACAAAATAGAGCCTTTCATCCTGTTATTAAGTTTAACTCTCCGTTCCACTGCACAGTACATTTGCAAACAATGCTGAAATGCCACAAAAGCTCACATCATAACAAACAAGCTGCTAGTCGCTAACTAATTTAGCCGCCAGTAAGGCCTAGCTTTAGCAGAGCTAACGTATGGTTTGCATAACTAAACTTTGTTTTACCTTTGCCACTTTCGGTATTCTTTGCTTTCCTGCAGCTGTCGACGCCATATTTACAGGTTGTTCGGGTTAAATCAAGAGAAACTCAATGAACTGAAATGCCGAAATCAGGCACTTAAAAACGATTTTTCAAATGCCCACACTTTCCACCATGACACTTCCCCGACGAGCGTCGAGCGTAACCTGTGAACTGCGACCTTTCACCACAATTTCGTCACTACCCTGTGTTGTCATGGATACAGACGCTCATGTTTCTGTTAGTGTGCTGTGCACCCTTGCTATAGCTGCTTTTATTTGAGAAAGCGGTTGTTGAATTTTACATTCGCAGGGTATACTTAATCGTTTTGTCTCTCACAGTGCAATATGAAAGGGTATTTTTAAGTTCGTATTCTAATGTTTTGGCTCGCCCCCTCGCGACATCTAAAGCTCAAAAGTGGGTAATATGTTACCAAGTTAGAGTTTTAATGTGCACGCAAACAGCCTATCAACAACAGTATTTGTAGTAGCGATAGTGGCGTGTCTTAATTAATTTCTGTCTCTCTTAGTCATTATTTTTCATCAGCCAAGATGAGGACAATTACTTCCTCAGGTGGCAAAGTTGAAAATGTCTCTGTCAGGAGGACCGAATCAGGGGACGCGGAAGAGATCAATAACCTGATTACCTCGGCAACCTTTTCTGTGTTTGGAAGAGTCGATGTGATTTATCTGCTGTGAGTATGCATGGTTGCCAGCTGGTGATATTCCCAGTTATATCATTCACAAAGAGTCAGAAGTGTATTTTTGGTCTGTAAAATTTTCTCTCGTTAACACACTATTACCTAATGACTGCACAATGCAAAAATCATAGTGAAAGTGTTACGTATGTAATACAGTACCAGTGAAGTAATGCCTATTTTAATATTCCGTTATCAATACTTATGAAATCATGCGTGTTTTTTGCAGAGAGAAGGCCAATTTGGCTGTGACACTGCACACAGAGAAGAATGAGGTCCTCGCCCATGCAGCATTCCTGGATCATCCCATTGGCGACCTTGCGGATCAGGCTTTGTGGGAGCCCCTCCTCCAAAACGTTTTCAACGGCAAAAGATGCTCTGTATGCACAGACTTGAAAACATGACACTCATCATCTGTTTTTGAATAGTTGCGTCTGCCTCGCTGATACTGCATGGTTAACTTTTTGACCTCTTCCTCTCTCTCTTTTTTTTTTTTTTCGTAGCCTCTGAACACACTGTTTCTGCATCTCTTTGTAGCACAACCCAGCTTCTCAATTGGAAGTGCTAAGGAGATTGTGAGGTAACGGGAGATCTCGGTGCATTGTTTGTTTTTCTGGAAAGCTTTTTGCTAAATTACGCTCAATAATATCAGGTTTACTTATCCCCATTGCAATTTGATAAGCTTGTATATTATAATAATCTTAAACAAGACAGGTTATTCTATTTTTATATGATTAGGCAGACTTTGAATCTTGTTTTGGGCAGCACAAATTACATTCCCATGGTGCACTTGTATGCCAATGTTATCCTATTACCGTTCATAACCATTAGAACAAATTTCACAATCGCAGAAAATAGATTTCGCATTACATGAATATGAGTTATGGATGCTTGGAAAGGCCTGGTGGTTTTGCAGACCTCAGAATGACTTCCTCTGCCCTCTTTGATATCACCCACAGGACTGTCTTCAATGCCATTGTGGAGCTGCAGTATATCTGCCTGGTGACTCCTAAAAGCGGCCCTTTAGGTTAGAAATGAACCTCTTTTTCATATGTAATGTGTATTTAATGTGTAATCTAATTTATGCATTTGTTAATTATTTCTGTGGTCCCTTTTGTTATTGCATTTGTTGAAATGAAATACCTAAAGCATTGTAGATTCATTTACCTTGTTAAATGTTGATTTTTTTTTTTTTTTTTTAAGAGCCTGCACTGATGGAGATCTTTGAACCTATGAAATGTGTTAAGCCACCGGACGTGCAATGCTCTGCATTCATCTGCTACAGACACAGCTTTTGCCCACAACTACATGTTCGCAAAGCCAGGTTCTAAGACAATCGTATTTTGTTCACGTTCATTTTTTTCCATCTTACAAATCACATTACAACAAAATTCAATAAGAAACCATAACATGTTTTTTTTGTTCAATTACCTTGAACTATCTTAAACTTTTAGAGATCAAAAGAAAGAAGGATTAAAAATGGCTCGGATCCCAATGTGTTGGTTTGTTGGACGACGCACTGTTCTGTGATTCGTCTCTGCAGAGTGGAGGACCATGACGACCTGACTGAGATATTTGCCGAGAAGACCCAAGCCCTCTGTGCCTCGCATGGTCCTTACTTCCTGGCAGAGCTCATCGAGGCTCAAGATGAGGAGAATCATGCCGCAGTGTGTGAAGTTAGTCACGCCTGCTGTCTCGTGATGAATATTCATGAATTTCAGCCAAATCCACATGGACCCGATCCATTTTTTACGTGTAATCTGAAACCAACACATGCCCTTTTCTACAGCAGAGAAACTTGATGAAGTTTAGAATTGCTTCATGGTTTAGTGGTGCACTTGCAAGGCTGCAGATGCTTTGGCCGGTCGGATATTTTGGTAGGGTACAGTCCCCTTGGACTGTGGTGATGACAGACCTCCCCTCCCCTTGCGTGCATCTCAAGCTGACATGTGTTCATGGTAACATATGGCAAATGAGAGCTAATGCTTAGCCAAGACATGCTCACACTGAACAGATTGTGTCCAGACATCTGTAGCATTTCTGCTTTTTTTGTCTGGATGGATTCTCCATTCAGTAAGAAAAAAAAAACAAACAACAAAAACCACAATACGCTACACTACCCTGGAGGATTCTGAATAACTGAAATTTCTTTTTCTTGGAAAAGTCATAAATTATTTGAAAGTGACTGTTATGTCCTCTCCTCTTTACTCATTTTTACATCCGAAGTTATAAATATTTTATAGACTGTCCTGCCCACAACTATGCATAGGGATAATATAATAATTTTACATTATAATATATTTGTACACATGATGAAAATGTGATAAAACATATTTTTCTAATTAGGTCTTCATTAGGCGCATAATAATATTGAATCATAATGAACCATTTCAGTTATTTTCCTGGGATAATTTGGCTACAAAAGCATCTCTGTGCCTGTTTCCACTCAGAGCGGAGGTGCTGCCGTTGGATTTATGAGTGTCAGTGGAGACATTAATTTAAAGCTGCTCAATGCATGCTTTGAACTTGGACCATTCAACGGTCTATACAAGACAGACCCGTCTGAGGTCACGGCTGAGCCAGTGGAAACAAGTCTTCCAGAAGGAAATGACATCAATAATCCAAAGGAACAAAACGAGGAGGTATGACCCCAAAACAGGAAATGAGAACTTAATGAGGAATATCATCTCTCCAAACTATTCCATTAAAACACTTTTTTTTGTTATTTGCTAGGTGGCTATTAGAAAATGAGCTATATAATGAGCTATAAAGTAATGTTTGTACTCTTTCCTCCACGCAAATCCATTTCTAGGGTCCACAGGAGGCTGAGCAACTTGAGGATGTGGCCAGAGAGAATCTGTCGAAAAGAGTAAGTCAAGTGTCCAGTGTAACACAATGTGCAACCTTTGTTTCATGTTTTCTTTAGTTTGCTTGTTTTACATCTATATAACTCTAGGGAAATATGGCTGATGGTATTTTCCTTTCAGTAAAAGCTTGATTTAAACTGAAATCGATGATATATTCTGATCCCAGATGTTGAATTTTATTTTGGGTTTTTTTCACTTCAGAACGAGGATATAAAACCCAGTATTAATCAATCTAAGGCCTCCGTCACTGAATCTCACGCTAAGGAGAGACCCAATGCATTCTGCATTCAGCTATTCGTTATCGACAAGAGATTTGAAATGAGGTGAGTTCAAAGAGAGGTCGTAGTCACAAATGTACCAACCCTCCATTTATGCATAAACGCATACCTGGACATAAACCCAGCGACGTAGCATCTTATTAAAAGAAAGAAAGAAAGAAAGAAAAAGTAGCACCAGGGCAGAAAGTCTTGTGTACTGGCTCTTAAACGTTATAGATGTGCGTAAAGAAGCACTTTTAGCTCCTCTGGCCCTCCTCCAGCAGGTATCAGTTATAGGCAGTGTAGAAATTGAGGGAGACTGATTGTTAGTTGGCTCCTGCTGAGCACTCCTTTCTGCCACCTTACCGCCCAGCTGTTGTGGAATATGGAATCCACTTGCTCCCTGCCGGGAGTGAGCATGTAATTAATGACTAGAATGCTTAAAGTGACAGCGAGTTGAAGAGGAGAAGTTGAGTCAAGACCAACGGGCAGATTGGTTTGGCCAGTTTTGCTGCCAATGGCGAGAATTCAAAACCAGTCTCCTAGAAGAGGCGTAATGCCTATATTTTATGTAATTTTTGTTCTTTTTTCTGTCATTCTTTTTGCAGATCTGTAGATTTCTTACCCTACGTGTTCAAACTTTTCCCCGTGAGTACAAATGTTCCATGTTTTTATTCGTGATAATTAGACGAGCGTCATTGTTTACTGGTCAAGCCGTAAAAACCTTGTTTGCTCCGAATTTATGGCTGCTTTGTTAGGGCCAAGTTTCCTAAAAACTTTTGTAAGCGCCTACATTTGCGCCAGTTTTCCTCACATTTAAGCGAAAAGAAAAGCCTAAAGACAAAACCATATGTTGTTATTCAAATACTGTTTCTGTTTATGCTGCATTTTGTCCTTTAACTTTAGAATGATGATTTTATCATGCATGGTTAAACAAATAAAACATACTGTCTTGGTAAAAAATTCTTCATGAGCCAGTTTACATCTGAGAGTCTATGTTTGTTGGTGCTGAAGGAGCGAGATTACTGCGTTATCTCAGTGCCCAAAATGGCTCCAGAGTACCCTCTGCTGCAGTCTTTTCTCCGAGTGGTACCTCAACGCACCAGCACCCTACCCCAAGAACTCTACATATTTCATCGCTCTGGTCTACTGAAGTACGACAGCACCGCACGCACACACACACACACACACGCGCACGCACGCACACACACGTACACGCACACACACACACACACATACACATACACACTCACAAGCTTCTATCTGTAATATGAGCTAATATTTAATCTATACCAATCAGTAGGTTCCATTTCCATTTATACATTCCCTCAAGGACATTTTGGAAAGAGACATTATCATTATTGTCAAATATCTGATGCTTGTTGGTTGCTTTCGTTCAGAACTGTGGAGGTGAGGGTAGCTTTGTCTGCAGACGTACCCTCTGTGGAGGTTCTGGTTCAGGGTCTCACTTTGTCTGAGTCCCTGCTTGAGGATCTGGACAGGTTCCTTAACGCCCGCAGAGATCCGGTCAGTCCCCTCCTGCATACCAGACTGTTACTATATAGGGAAAACACAGAGCTTGAGTCAATGACAAAACACACAGAACTGGTTTAGGCATTCTAGTTAACATTTAGCATCATTAGCATTTAGTATTGTCTTAGACACATTGACATTTAATATCATCTTTCAGTCATTTCCTGTTCTCTTTCACTCACCTAACATTCAACAAAACTCCCTTATCCTCAATTTGTTGGTTTATTTTCCTTTCTCTCTCTTAGGATGGGACCCCTATTCAGGCATTTGTTGCTCAAGTGCAAGGACAAATTGCTGGTATAATTATCATCAGAGATGAGGAGGTAAAAACTCTCCCAGTATGCAACCCAACATACTTTGATTGTAGAACAGTGTAAAAAATGGTATCCCTGCATTTTCCGTCTCTCTCTCTCTCTCTCTCTCTCTCTCTCTCTCTCTCTCTCTCTGTGTCCCCTTTAGGATATTGAATACATCAGAGCCCACTACAACATTGAGAACTTCATCTACTTCAGCCATCACCAGCGTGAGGAGCACAGCCGACTGTGCCACTTTGTGCTTAACCCTGTTTTCCATCACTACAGCCGTCACTTCCTCAAGGAGGCTCTGCGGTTGGCGCACAAAACCTGCCTCTATTACCCTGTCTACCCTTCCTACCAAAGCATGAAGGTGAGGGGAACTGATTAGTTGTTCCTTTGAGGTTCCTGCTTCTCATTCTCATTTCACGTTCACTGTTCACACATGTTCATCAGTAGTCGCCACCCCCCCGCCCCCCCCCAACCCAACCCCTCCCCAAGTCCCTTATTCCTGTTTCTCTTTCCCTCTCTCCCTCTTGTTTTCTCTGTTTCCTCTCTGAAATCCTCAGTGTGGCCGGGGAGCAGGTGCTGATTGGACTGTGAGCTCTGCTTCTCTCTGTAAATGCCACGAGACGTTTCCTAGCCGTGTCCAGGCCTCCTCCCCTGCTAATTACCTTGGACAAATAAGAGCCAGATTGGGAGATGATGAGGTGTAAATAGAATTATGGGAAATGAACACAGAGAGAGACAGAGAGAGAGAGACAGAGAGAGCGAGAGAGAGAGAGAGAGAAAGAGGGGGCAATCAGCATTTGGAGAATGGAGGGAATATTGAGTTTGCCCAGCTCTGAGGAATGGAGGGGCATGTTTCGCTGGCGCACATTATCCTCTTGATACTTTGTTGTAAAAGCTTCTCAACCTCTCCCGACTCTCCTACGCTCCCTGTAGAGAACTGTTGTGTTGTTGATATTATAACTGTAATTATCGCCACAGCCCTAATGTGGATCCAGCTTTTAGCAGCATTGAGGATGAGGAGTCCTCTTCGTGAACCCAGATGTCTCCTTTTATATTCTCCTTTTCTAGAATGCCTGTGTCCATTCATGTACCTCCGCGCTAAACTACATGGTCCCCGTACATCCGCGACAGCAGATCATCTACCCCTTGGACGAGCTGGGCGTTAACGCACCATCCAAACAGATCACCAAGGAACAGGTTAGTCCTCCGCCACCAACAGAAAGACACGGCGTTAGAAAGACTTTGAGAGAAACTGGTTTAGAGCCAGACAAAGGCAGCAACAAATGGACCCAGATGAAGCCAAGCAGACACAGATGAAGAGCAATGCTGAACTCCGCAAGCCAGAAGAGAACTGGACGGATGGACGGATGAATGGATGGATGGATGGATGGATTGATTAGAAAACAGATGAGTGAATGCTTGGCAGACAAACGCGCGCAGTGCAGAGACACAAGACATTTGTTGTCATTCCCTGTTAAGGTTTTTATATGCACCGCTGCCAAATGCGTGAGGATGGCAGGAACACAAGAGAGAAGCATTTCTTCCTGTAGCCACAGGGGGGCACTGTTCAGCAATCAGAAAAGCACCACTGAGGGTATAGCTGCTGAGGTCAATGGGAGTTTTTTGGGGGGTTTTTTTCTCCTCCAAACAAATGTAATTTAGGGGTATGTACACTTAACACAAAGGGACTTTTGAATAATTAAGCTTGTGGGTTTCTATCTTTCCTCCCTCGGCCACATGTTTCAGCACATCAGAATAACAGCATTAGTGGGAATGGATCACTAGTATAGACATGTGTCCAAGGGCCGTTTGTGCTTTGGGTTATTTAATGGCTCTTGCTAATGGAGCAGATGGCCTTGGTGACAGATGGTGGGAAATGTTTACCGCTGGTGTTTAACAGGTAAAACAGCGCTCTTATCCAGCAAGCAGCAGCAGCCGCAGTACAGCCTGGCCTCACCTGGACGTGTTTACTCACCACGTCACATACCCCCCTCTCATTGTCCTTTACACGCTAGAGGGCACGTTCAAAACAAATGGGATTTGATCAGTTTACAATGGATCGGTTTAAAGTGTGTGGATGCCCCATGGCATGGCAACTGAGTTCATACCTACTGATAACTGTTTGTGGAAACACACGTACAGACAGAGACACACACCAAACCCGTATTGAATCACCTCACAGCACAGTACATTCTGGAGGGTAAGTTTTCAAACACGGTTATGTAACAGGTCTGTGGGTGGAGGCACTTTGGATTTCATGTCATATCTCTCATGGTTTGTATGTATTTTAATGCGTCCTCGCTTGTTCAGTGCATTAGCACTGGTACAATCTGCCCCGGTCTCCCATTTTAAAGCCCTATTTTCGTAGCACGGCAACCGTCATTTCCCAGGCTGCCGTGTAGATAAGAGCGTCGGCCTGGAAGCTTTGCCTCAGGTTGTCGCTGTAAGCCCCCACATCCCTCGCAGATGCATTAATCTGGTTTAAAGCACCTGTTTTTCTCTCTCTCTCCATCAATAGCGGATTGTGTTACCATAGGGCCATGGTCACCGAGTGTGAGGCTATTATGTCCCTGAAAAGGTTATGTGTCCACCGTGGGTCTGGTTTGGCTGCACCTGCTCCACTCATACTTGAGCAACTTATTTAGACAGTAATCTTATAGACCGCTCTGTTGGATTCTCCGCCGTGTTTAAGTTAAATTGCGCTCATTAAGCATGACGTCACTACAGTTTTACGACCATGCCAGGTTGTGGGGCAAAATTTGTGGAATCAGTCATTTGATTAAATGCTTTTAAGATGCAATTTTTTCACTCTCTCTCTCTCTTGTGTCTGATGAGTGCAGCCTGCTCTGTGGGTTACAACAATTAGAAGAGTTCAAAGACAAACCTCTCAAAATCCAGGATGATTATAGTATTTAGACTGAATGAGCAAGACGGTTCCATTTTTGACCATAAAATCAAACTCATCATAAATAAACAGTGAATATGGTCCGTACGAAAAATGCTCCAGTCATTTTTCAGATTCCCTGCTTGCTACTCATGTGTTGCCATTTTCCACCAAACAAGGTGCACCATGGAACCAATCCATCAAATTATTAACGCTCAAGGACCAATTAGAGCACCAAGCTCTCTCAGAAATGATTAGCAGTGCACGGCAGCTGTTGGAATTGAATTTATTCAAAGAGTATCAACATGTTCCTCTAGTTAATTCTCCCACAGTGCTCTCTGGTGAATGCACTGACATTTGAAAATAGCACTATTTTACATCAAGGATGGAGCCCATCAAAATGTTTCCCTTAAAATATATATATATATATATATATATATATATAGTACATGAAATTTGGATTGTCATGCTCTCACCCGGCTCTCAGTATGAAACTTGCCAACATTAGGAAATTTCAGTATTTTACATTTTTACATTAATGACTTCTCCCAACACAGAGTGCCTGGACATTCTTTTTGGACAGTTAAGTGCTTGGTGAAATGTACTGTATATCCAGTCACTTTTATTAGTCTATTGTCATTCAAAGAAACTCTTACAAATGGAATGGGTCTTATGCGTGTGCTCATATGCCTTGCTGCTTTTAGGAATGCAGTAATTGCCATTGGCTGAACTCCATTTGGTTAAAGGACAAAATGAATGAATGAATGAACGGATGAAAGATGGGCCAAAGTAGCGCGAGCGGACCATCTGTCGTTCAAACACGTGAGCTCTAATGAGTTCGCAAACAGGTAAAGGCTTTGCTAAGTGGCTCTTAGTCCTTCACACTCTCACCCTCTCTTCTTTTTTTTTTTTTTTTTTTCCCTTTAGATTCCTTATGCGCTGAATCACTTCAATAGGAAACTCACAATGGAACCAAAAGTCACCATCAATGCCAGGATAGTGGTGGTAGGAGCCTCTGACACTGGTTTATCTTTCCTGGAGACTCTAGTTTTCTGGTATGCTATTTGGTGGACAAGAAAGGCTGCTTCAATCAATATATAAAATAATAATGATTTCTTAATAGCTTTCAGGATTTCTTCAGAAATAATAACACTAATATGTTTGTGAGTGGGAAAAAGGAAAAAAAACAAAACAAAAAGAAAACAACAACCAACATTATCTTTGAGTGATTGTAATTAGTGGGAGTAACCTTTGGGATTTGTGGAAGCTGTGATTGCTTGAAATATGAGCTTAGAGGCTTATAGGCTAATGCTTGACTTGACATGAATGTTCCATCAAGGCAATTAGTGTCTGTAGCGTGCCCTAAGATTTAGATTTCTTTGTACTTCAAAGGCCATGATTGCGTTTTGTCAAAAGAGGGCATTTGCAATTACCTTAATCAAGTGTGCTGTTGTGGCTTTGCACACTCGTAAATTCTGACTCTGACGATCGGTCGTAGTTGTAAGTCTTGCTACGGAGAGAGTTTCTGGAAGCGGCAGCGGTGCTCTCCGGCAGGGAAAAGCAGAGGCTGGAAACAGTTGCGTTCGGCCGCTCTGTGCGAGAATGAAAGTTCTTGACCTCACAACGCCGTATTTTAAGGCGGTCCCTTAGCCCTCAGAAAAGCCGATAACTGCTTGGCAACCATGTCACTCCTCAACGCCTCCTTGGCAGCCGTGGCTGGGGGCACGCAGCTGCCCCAAGCTGGCGTTCAGCGGGGCCCAGGCTCCTCTGGCCCTTTAATTAGCTGCTCCACTGTTCTCCTGTCAGGGCTCCTTCACTGCGATCCATGTTTGCTGTCACTAATGACTTGACTAATGAGGTAGTTAGTGTCCGCTAACTCCAAGGCGAGGTTGGCCCCTGCAGTGGCTTGCATGAGTGACGGGTCAGCCTGCGGTCTCTCCGCGGGCCCTCGGCCCCCTTATCTGCCCCAGTCCAAAACAGCCGGCCTCCAACTCACCCTCAGCTTGTATGGGGGGCCTCAGCATCCCTCCATCAGTCACAGGGATTGATGGTCAGGAGTGGTATAGAGAAGTGGTGGAGGTGGTGGATGGAGAGAGAGAAAGGGGGGGGGGGGGGGTGTGCAAACAGATAAAGACACATTAGGTCTGTTTGGCCCCTGTGCCCTGTGGTCAGAAGCTCGGCCACAATGGGAGCCTGTCAGCCGCTGATAACACCAAAAGAATTGGAGGGTGGGTGAAAGGAAAAGAACATGGGCTAGTAATTTGGTCAGACCCTGACAGCCAGTGAGAGGGAACTGAAATGCTTCACACCCTGTTACTGTCGAGATTAGCATGGAAAGTTAAAATCGAGATTTGCCTTTCTGTTGTGAGCTTTCACGTTCTTCGGCGTTAGACAGATATGGGCTAACTATAACGATACACCATAAATAAAAAACGATGCCGTATATTCCGTTTCCGTGACATATAGTTATAGACGCAATAAACAGTACAAGAGGGCTTTCAGTAAGCAGTTGCAAAACACAGAGAGACTGTTTCTTTTTTTTTTTCTTTTCTTTTTTTTTTTATTTTGTTTTCTTTTTTGTTAAAAAAAATTATTTTGATGTTCACTAATGTTTCTAGCTCTCATCTAATCCCTCTGTGCTGTCCTATTCACTTCTTAGAAAACCATCATCCAGAAGCAGAAGCTTAGAGCTTAAGCCAGTTTATTGCTGTAGATCAATCATGCTGATCCGCGGGCGAAGCGGACCTGCGGGCCATGAGCAGTGTTCGCTGTACGCCGTCTCCCCTATTCACAACGCAGGCGAGCTTTTCCGCTGTAGCGACACTGCAGATAATGTCTTTTTGGCCGCATACAAAACAGGTCATTTACATAACAAGAGACCTTTTACACTCCTGAGGGTAAACGCAGAAGGGGAGCTCTACATGCGGTAGAAAAAAAAAGAGAGAGAGAGAAAGAAAGAAAGAAAGAAAGAAAGAAAGAAAGAAAGAAAGAAAGAAAGAAAGGGAGGTACAAAACAAAGGATAGGCTTTTACTCCGGTGCCTGAAGAAGAAAGAGCTTTAATGTATTGCCTGTGCCACCACAAATGCAGCAGGGGAACAGAGGGATGTCAGCACTCATTCGCATCTGCTGCTCTTGCATTCACAAAATAACCTTACACTACCAAGGGCCTTTTTTCTTTTTTTTTTTCTGTTTGTGCTTTCTCTTTGGTTTGTTATCTCTCTCTTTCTTTTTCTCTCTCTCTCTCTCTCTCTCTCTTTCTCTCTCTCTCTCTCTTTCTTTCTTTCTCTCTCTCTCTCTTTCTCTCTTTCTCTCTCTCTCTTTTTCTCTCTCTTTTTCTCTCTCTCTCTCTTCTTCTCTCTCTCTTTCTTTCTCTCTCTCTCTCTCTCTCTCTCTCTCTCTTTCTTTCTCTCTCTTTCTCTCTCTCTATTTTATTTCTATATCTCATGGGTGTTCATTTCTACGCGGAAAAAAAAAACTCTGTGAAAATACACAAAAGTACTGGAATATATAATGGGAAATGGGCAAAATCCATTTGAGAGACCGTCCGTCGGAGCAATAAGTGTTCCATTTCAAAGTTTGAATCAATATCTCTCCAGCTCTTAGTCATTCTGTTTACCAATATGAACTTAAAGACCCTCTGAATGCTTGTGCGTTCGCAAGCAATCAGACTGGAAATAAGTAAAAGCTGCTAAAAGCTATCTGAAACTCAGATGGCAGGACAACCAAAGACATTTCTTTAGATGCAAATTTACTGAGATTGAGACTCTCTCGCATAATTCATATTCATTTCTCATGTTTTTTTCCTCCCCAGTCCTCATCTAAGGTTCAATAATTTGACCCTCATTTCCACAAATGGCTTCCCATGCTGCTATACCAATGACAACATGAAGTTTCTGTCTTCAAGGTGAGACCTACATATTCTCTGTTTGTTATACCTCAGGTACTTGTTTCAAGTTAAACGTGTTTGAGTATGCTATACATATTTAAAGCAGATCTGTATTAGATTGGGATACCAGATTTTCAAATGAGCAGTTCAGTTCTTCACATAGCATAGGCCCTGTGTCACCATTATCTGGGGTATCAGCGTAGAGTCAGCATTTCTCAAACGGATCCCTTGTGTTGGAATGTTTTAGGCACACTTTAAGAGTGGTGTGTGTTACAGAAAATATGTTAAAAGTGCAGCAAGTAAGAATTACGCAGGGTTGGTAAAAGGACATTTTTTTGGTCTGTCGATTAGCCCCTGAATGAGATGGTTTAAGACTCTGAGAAAAGAGGTATGCAGAGACGTTACAGCATTCCATACGCTCAGCAGGTGGCAGGTTGGTTGCCTTAATGACGTCATGGTCCTCTCCTTACATGTATTATCCTTTGATGAAAAACAGAGACAGCATCACTGCGGCAAGAGCTAGTGTTTATGGTACATCGGCCCTCAATTCTGTTTACGTGACCTTCACAGACTCGCAGCAGAATGCAGGCTCCGAGAAGGCATTGCATACTTAAACTGATGTTCACAGTGGAAAATAAAGTTATCTTTTGACTGGGATATATACTACATCTCCCAGTTATCCTATGAGAGCCTCTTAAGTGATAAGGTGAAATCGCTAAATTCTCTCCTTATCGATGCAAATCAAATTTTGATGAGTTATCTTCCCTTGAGGATTTAAGCTCTTGAAATAAATGTTTGCGGGCGTTTCTGGCCAGCGTTAGTCGTGGCTTGCGAGTATCCGTGGCTGAACCTTCAGTTTAAAAAAAGTTATCAGCGTATTCGATTTCTGTACAGACAGTACTTGTTACCGTGGCAGTGTACCAGGTTGTTCTCACTGACTGTTCCTGGCATTCACAGCCATGGTTACAGCGACAGGGATCATGCCCAACTCTCTCTGCGTTCCTGGATCAACGTGGTGAGAGGAAAGATGACAGGCATCGACAGAGCTGCAAAACACGTCGAGGTGGCCGGAGGCAACAGGGTTCCTTATGATCATCTCGTCCTGTGCACTGGACAGCAGTATCAGGTCAGACATCAAGAGACATGAACCATAAATAAGAGCACTTTCAGAGCGACTGGGAAACATGACAGGAGGACTGCTGTGAGAGTTCTCCAAATCCCAGCTTGTGTTTTTAAAGAGGATGCGCTTTTTTCAGTCTAGTGCATTGTCGAGACTCACAGTATCTTGACCTCTCTGTAGGTTCCCTGTACCACCGGTGCGGATATCACGCAACCAGCTGCTAGCGGCCAAGGCTCGGTCCAGCCCACATGCAGGTACACAGGACCAGTTCCCTCCAACCTCTTCACCCTTAACGACCCACATGACTGCGTGGAAGCCTTCCATTGGCTGTTAAGGAACTTTGTGGACCAGGAGGGTATGTGGCCTCTAGCCCCGCAATGATCTCATCCACTCTTCTCCCATTATACAGAGCTTGCTCCCCTCAGCTAAAGATTAATTAGTGGCTAATTAGTCAGAGTGAAATCTTTCATCTGTCTGAGGCAGGTCTGCCTCTTCCCATCCATTTACGAAATGATATTAATATCAGAGAGGGCAGGAATTAATCTCCCTTTTCTAGGTTAAGGAATAGACGGGAGAAACCCAGTGATCCGTGTCTGATTAAGCCTATTATATTTTTTCTAATTACAGGCTCCTTTTAATATTCCGGGAAGCAGTGCAATTATCAGTGAATGCAAATGATGCTGTCTAATGTGGAGGATATCAATTTGGATGATGAAATCAGCATTTTTTTAGAGCAAGAAAAGCATCTCTCTCTCTCCCTTTAAATGAGCTAGCCTAATTAATATCATCATGTTATCAGGGTACATTTATTATGTCTTGAGGGTAAAAAAAATCTGTAAAAAACTGCCTTACAGAAAAGTGTGTTTATACATACATGCATATATATATATATATATATATATATATATACAGAGAGAGAGACAGAGAGAGAGATAGATAAGGTCATAAAAATTCAAATAAGAAGAATTTACAGTGATGTCCAGATTAGAAATGTGATTAAGTGATTTTTATTTTTCAGTACAAGTAGTTCACACTGTATTTTTAAGATGAAGTATTCCTTTCAGCTGAATAGGTGGCAGCACCTTTCACAAATCACAGTTCTAAATGGCAAGTGTCCACCATACTCGGATGTGTAGTAGCTGTCCACAGCCCACAGTTCAGCACCATGGACAGAGCTTAGTGCATGCCTGTCACACCAGAGCGTTGCTTTCATTTAAGCTCCATGCAACAAAATGGGAAAGTTAAGCCGGTTACTGATCTTTTCTGAATTGTAAACATCTTTACCATCTCTATTGTAATCAAGAGGTAAAAATAACTACAAAGCAGATGTTAGAAAAAAAAAAAAATATATATATATATATAGATTTTTTAGGCTTTGTACTGTAGCTGGGACCTGAACACTCACACTCTTAAAACACAGATGTCAAAGATTTGTTTATTTTGGTTGTGATCTCAACAGCAGTTGAACACTTGACGTCATATCCCAAACAGGGGAATAAATTAAACCAGATCAATTTGAAAGTCAAATACAGTAAACATCTTTAGCTCTTTGGGGCACGTCTAAATATAGCACTCGTATGACCTTTCATTTATTCACTATTACTGTGTTCCCTATGTGCGGTAATTAGTCTCAGGGCAATGCATCCTAGTGGAGTGAACACAAGGTACAAGCCATACACTACATCAAAGGGCACGTTTACAAAGGAATCTCATTTAAATCAATCTATTGCCATCTCTATTAACATTACCATTATATTCAAGAGGAGGTTCTTCTTTTTTATTTATTTTTTTTTTTTACTCTCAGGGCTCAGTTGTAGAAGTGGTAGAGTCACTTGAGAGCAGCTCTCACTCCTACTCTGCTGCCTCTGCGTTATTAGTCGAGACAAGGGACCGTACTACAGCCTTTACAGGGCTGCTCCCTGTTGCTAAGTGACCCTCCACTGTCTCCCAGTATTTCATATTCCTCAAAAAGACCCTAATTAATTGCTTCCATTCCTGCTTGCTAGATCTCAAATTGCATCAAACTTGTGTTGTTGTGGCATTCATTCACTCATTCATTCATTCATTCATTCATTCATTCATTCATTCATTCATGTATTTATTAATTTATTAGTCCTCTGTGCAAAAACCCTCTCTTTTCTCATTCTTTGCTTTGTCGTCCCCAGGTAATGCTGTTGTCTATGGTAACACCATAGATGCATACACCTGCGTAGAGGCCTTCTTGTGCTTGGGTATCAGGGGTTCCAGGATCCACCTGGTCCATCTACCTGTGGATACACCTGGCTCCTGCTTCAGCAACCCCAGCGTGGAGAAAGCGGTCAAAAGGGCTCTGGAGAAGAAAGAGGTTCACATCCATCACAACTGCTTACTGGCTCAGTTGAATGATGGACAACAAGCTGAGACAATCACTTCTGTGACCTTCACCACGGATCCTGAGCTGCTCCGACTTGAGTGCTCTGTAAGTTCTAATCAGTAGCTACACTCTTAGAACGGTTTGAAGAGGCTGTGCAAAATCAACAACTCTCAGTAGATACCCTTGACCAAGAATCTCATAATCCTGTTACCTGCTCTGGCAAGGCAGCCTGCTTATCTGTCCGATAGACACTGATTTTCAATAACTTGCCGAAGAAGTGAACAGTTGGCAGATATAACATCGTATCCTTACTCTTGAGCCTCAGTCTTGGAAAACAATTGTACCAGTAAAAGCCATGACTTAAATCAAACGCCCGCGTATATAGGAGAGGTCACACTGAATAAAAACAACAACAACAAAAAAAAAACCCTCTCTGGAGATGCTAATTTTCTTCATTTCTGCCTTTAGGTTTTTATGAATTTCTCCAAAAAAGCGGTCGATTACGATGCCTTCAAGGCTATCACAGATGCCTCCCTGGTGTTTGACGGACGACTGGTCATAGACAGCACCTTTCACACTAACGACTCCACCATCCGTGCAGCTGGCCCACTCACCAAGTTCGCCCGTCGCTACTACGCAGACCAGTGGTCCCACGCCAACTTTAACTCAAGGGAAGTGGGCCAGGAACTGGCAGGAGCACTGCTGCCCTTTTTCGACCCCACGCTGGAGCCTGTAGCCAGCCCCCCTCCTGAACTGGACCTCCTCATCCCAGTCTACAGTCGGCCCAAGATCCAAGGTCCATAACCCTTGATTTAGAAGCTCCAAAAATCACATTGGTCATTTTTCACATATACCCTAATATTTCAATATAACACGGGTGTTACGTTGTAAAATGAGCCTTTTTTTTTTTTAGTTAGGTTAAAAAAAAAGAAAAGCAGACAAACTACTGAATCACAACTGTCCATTAAGAATATACTAATCAGAGCTAAAGAATTCTGCATCTCTGAATTTCAAATGATGGTAAAAAAAAAAAAAGAGCATGCGCTTTCTTTTTGTTCCGTTTTATGTAAAAGTATGTTTAACGACCTTCAATTGCTCATCCACAATATCGCAGAAGGGCGCAAAGACTACTGTTATATTGTTCCCTGGTGATGGAATCTGAAAAACATTCAGCCATTAACCATTTTACTGAAACTAATATTGAACAATACAAAGCCATTTTTTTTTTTTATTATTTGGTTATTCACAGAGTAAACAAGGTCATTTGGAGCTACATACACACAATGCAGCCACTTCTGTTTGTCCACCCATGACAGATCAAGTGACCTTCAGCCATTCAAAAGGTTTCGTTAAAAGTATGTGGAGATAGCATAACATTATCAATGCAAGAGAATCAAACTCCGCAAAGTGGAAGAATCGGGGCCGTTTCTGGCAGTTCAAAAGGAAGTGCGGCCTTTTTTAAAAAATTTTTTAGCACTTTTAACGTCAGACATTTTGGGGCGAGGGTCAAATATATCATACAAAATGTATACTTTAGCGACGAGAAAGAATGTAATGAGAAAAGAGAAAGAGAAAACATGAGCAAAAAAGAAACAGAACAGAAAAAAAAAAAGATGACGTGGTTAGGATCCACAGCCCTTCAGCCGCTCTCTCCTCTCAGCCTGACAACAAGACTTTGTGAAACGCTTGGATGAGTCATAGCAATACAGAAAACAAAAATCAATTTACATTTTTTTTTTGTTTGTTTTTGTTTTTTGTTTTTTTTTTATTATCCAATGAGAATGGAGCTAATGAAAGGGACTATGTAATTGTGTGGGTGGGAGAAAAATTGATTACACCCTTTAGATATATACCATTACCTGACCTAAGTCTTGCTATGCTGTCAGAAATCGGGGGGGGGGGGGGGGGGGGGGGGGACATTTATAACTGTTCCATCATGTGGAAATACAGGTCACAACAGAGAAGTAACTTCTTAGTCAAAAGCCTGATATTTCACCACAAGCTCATGTCAGTCATATAAAAAAGCATCTCATTCTTATGGCGTGATAAGGTGTGTTCAGTCATGTTGCCAGTGATTAGTGTCTTTCAGGTTGTAGATAAAAGTCAGTTTCACAAAATGCATCAAAAGAGATGCACGTGAAATAGGAGTCGTGAATAAATTGACAAGTGTTGGAATTATGTTCTCAGGTGGGAGATTACCCGGAGGATACAGTTATCTCCATGTTACAAAACCAGTCGTCTGTACCAACAATGCAACACCTCTACCTGCTAAAAAGGTTTATTTCAGTTCCTCAGAAAATATTCTGCAAAATGAAAGGTTTTTTTTTTGTCGTTGTTGTTTTTTTTAATTTTAGCATCCATTTTCGAGCTGTTTCTGTTAATACACACTCTCAATACTAATGCACGGCCTATTTTGTAATTCATTTCTCCTGATGAAATTCTGTGCAGGGTCGAGAGATTGTGACGGGGCGCATTGAGACAGGAAACTACTTCCAGCTTTGCCTTAATATGAATGGCGTAGTGGAGTCCATCACCTGTCTTTCTCTGAAAACCATCCCTGTTTCCAACTACCTGTGTCTGTACGGCAAGCATGAGCACCTGCTTAACCACCTGTGCTTACGTTACGATGAAGGCCTCCTCCACGATCTCTACAGGTTCCACCTCTCTGCAATGTCTCAGTTCCTCTAGCCTTGGTCCTAGGCATTTAGAGTTATTTCAACACCACACTACATGGTGTCAGATCACTGTTAGTTCTATAGACGTACCCCTTTTCTTCAAAACGTAATGTGTTCTGTAAGATAGCGTAACTACTTCAACCTTTGACAGTCTGTCACTCTGGTAACAGATGATAACATTTTGCACAGATATATAATACTACAATGCTACTAGATTGCAGTTGAGTCTTATTATGCGTAGCTGATTTATTGGCTGTGAGGTTGAATCACGGCTTGTTGAGATCTATGCCTGCGACAGGCTGACCTCTCCTCCAATATTTTAACTCTGGCGACCCCTGTGTGACAGTGCTATTGTGCTTGGGTCTAATCTGTTTATGCAGGTGTCCAATCTGCTTTGCAGTACTGGGAGGAGACAATGGCTAAGCAGGCCCAGCAGTGGTCATAAGGCTCTCTAACACTTATTAAATCTGGATTCTTCACTGGCCCCTATCAGAGGTCTGAGTGAGCCTGCCCTCAATGTCATTACTGAGGCTGGCTGAACATCAAGAGCCGTTAAAATAATTGATTGACCATGCTGTTGCAATGGGGCTATTAAATGAACATGCTAAACATGCAGCGGGATGGTGTGTGTGTGTGTGTGTGTGTGTGTGTGTGTGTGTGTGTGTGTGTCTTATTGCCAGATAGGGTTTTAGATGGTTATTGTCATTTTAATGCTTAGAGTAAATATTAAAAAAATGATCTCTCTCTCTCTCTCTCTCTCTCTCTCTCTCTGTGTGTGTGTGTTTGTTTTCTTTTTATCCACAGTTATTTCAGGGAGAGATGGTGCCTGCCCATATACCACGACCGCTTTACAGATTTTGAGCAAGAGGTTCGTCAAATCATGGAGTCAACAAAAGTAGAGGTTTGAATTTGTTGGATTTTTCATATCACCAAAACTCACTGTGAACTGCAATGTGTGTCATAAATGCACATCTGATTTGCATTTAAATTAAGAGTCAAGATTTCTTGTTAATGTCTTACATTTTGTAAGTACTGTATTTCTTATTTGGTATTATTACAGATGTTGTCTATCTTTTATAATTAAAAAAAAAAACTTTAATATGATGGGTATTCTCTTGCATATGTTTTGAAATTTTCATGGACAAAACTAGAGCCATCTTTTATCTCTATGTTATTCACAGGTTGGCAGCGACTCAGTGTCCATGTCTGAACTCATTCAGAGGCTTGCGGATGACAAACTGGATATAGAGGAAGAAACAGTGCTTTATGTCAGGAACTGTTTTGAGAGAAGTGAGGGGTTAACTGCCCTGAACAGAAGCGTTCTCAATTACTTAAAGTACAACAGATACCATCTCCCCATGTTTGCACAGCCAGGATTTATTTTATAGCTTTAAATGTCAGCTACTGCAAACTACGTAACAATTACCATCACACTTGGTTTTCAGTCTGAACTCTTCCTTTTTTGTGTTTGAACAAGTGATCCATAATAAATGCGGAAAACCTGATACAGTTTGGTCTAATTGTATCTAAGTTTTTACACTACACTTCTACACTACTCGGTTTCAGAGTCTGTTGGGGTGAAAAGTATTCAGTGGTCTGCCTTTGCCAATCAGAGACACTGACTGGTGGTACGCCTTCATGTGACGTCTTTCAGACAAACGGAAACACAACATAAAAAAAATATAAGTTATCTATTTGGCCCCATAGACAACTTAATATTTTAACCCCTCAGTCAAGTCACAGCAGAATTGTTTCTTGTTTAGGGGTGGGTCAGAAAGCACAGCAGGGGCTCCATGCAGCCTGGTAAGTATGGAAGGATGAGAGAGGATTTGCGAAGTTGAAGAACCGAGGCTCTAGCAGCTGTATGGTAATTTAGCGCAAATATTCGGCGCCTCCCCTAGAGCTAAGGGCGCACGCCACTGAACAAACAGGCGCACGCGCGCCTTGACGCATGTGATTCATCAGCAGTGCTACTCTCGTAATGCACGCACAGAAAAAAATGTGAATGGCAAAACAGAAACCCGAATACGTCAACTGACACGGTTCAGTTACATTAAATTGGACAACAGATCAGCCTCCTGATTAATTTAGCCATGTAACTACGAAGCGATGCGGGCGAATACGGAAGCCTTTTACTTTTTTGTGATCATAAGTTATTTTTACAAGACTAATTTTCAGGCAGTCAACACTTTCTAGTTAGTGTCTTTTTTGGGAATCGTCACCATTAAGGGACATTCATATCTAATCATCATCACTGAACTGAAACAAGTGGCAGTTTCAACCCGTGTTGCCTACATTTGAATGAGCAGTTGCACGATGTGAATTCTTCGATTTTCTTGAATTTTGAGATTCCTATTTCTTTATTATTTGTTATATCGTTTATTATATCGTTGTTTTATGTGTTCAATTTTCGCTCAGACCATCTAAAGCATTATGTAAATTAGGGTAACAGTATTCTGCAGTGAAGTTCTGAGTTTGAATGGAATAACTCATTAAAGGGGTTTGACAGCAAGCACTGCGCTCGAGCTGTGGAATGACCGTTTATAATAACTCAATTTTAAATGCAGTAGTTATAAACATTAATGTCCACTGCCATAAACCTTCTACGACACACAAAATAGTCCTTTCCTGTAGCGATGCGATTAGGCAATTTTAAGTAGGCTACAACTCCCTTAAAAACATACTGCTTTAAGCTATTTTAATTTGTTATTAAAATTGATTATACGGATAAAAAAAAAACAAAAAAAACAATACAAGTGCGTTAATCCTGACTCGGCTGCAGAGCATGCAGTGGAATGGTACCGCGAGCTGCTTAGAAAATAACAAACAACATAACTCTCCTTGTTAGAGTGAAGAATTTTGAGCGACTGAGCATTATTTGACCCGAAGGAACTGTGTAGTTTTAACCGGATGATAATCGTTCTTTGGCCTATTTGAGGATGCCTCTCTTTGTCCACATCCCTGATTACTCTCAGCACGCGTCTATCTGTCTTGGCCAGTTCGGTTGTGAGGCCTATTTTACCGAGCAATTTCCTTTTCAGCCGCATACGGGACACAGCTTGCACAAGCGTGGCTTTTGTGATGCAAAACAGGGGGACCCTCTTTTATTAATTATGTATGTGTAAGATGACTGATTCATATGCCCTGAGTTCAACTGTCGTGTAACACATGTCGCAAACGTTGCTCCCATTTTTGTTCATTTCTACATTTTTACATTTCATTTCCTCATATGATAACCGCCAGGATTATTACTATTGTTGTTGTTGTTGTTATTATTCTTCTTCTTATTATTATTATTATTATGACTACTATTATTGCTACTAATACGCTACTACTACAGCTACCACTACAGTGATAATTTTTAAATTTACATTTTATATTGTGCTCTTGAAGTTTTCCTTATATAAACAGAATATAGGCTACATCTATTAGATTCGTTGCAGCCCAACGCAGGCCTAACTGTGGCTGTACAAATCTGATTGCCTCACTACAATACTGCAACAGCTTTTTCCTAGGACTGTCAAAAATCATTTTGGGTGAAATAATAAGTTTTTGCCTGATATTTCAATGGAAAGACTTCGATGATTTCCTCATGAACTACTCTATGTGGAAGGAGTTCTACAAACAACATTGTGGGCTGTTTCTTTGTTGTCATTTTCCGTTGATGGGCATCCCCCCTCCCGTTTTAATTTTAGATTCTGATGGTCGAGCAGTGACGGACGTCTCCTTTTGGGCAGATCAGAGCCCCCCAAAGGAGACGCAACAAAGCCGAGGCACGTGTGCATTTGTATAGAAAACCATCAGACCGTAAAAAGAGGAGGGTCCCGGCGTGTGCCCTCGTCGGCGAGGAAGGGGCCACGAAAAGCATAGTAATATAATAAACCCCAGGTACATCTGCTAAGCAATCTGCAAATCCCCCTACATTTTCAGCTGAAACCAAGCCTTCCTACCCTCCCACTCTCAAATCCATAGGGATCTTCGTTCCATCTGATTGGTCGGGGATGAGGCAACAAGGGGCGAGAACAATGTCATCATTTCGCCTTAAAAAGAGTGCTGCTATGCCTTGGTGATGAAAAGCATCTCATGACGAGACGTAGGGAACACAAAATATCTGAGTACCAGGTGTGCTTGTAGTCCTCTGGATTTTATTTTAACGCCAGTCCACTCCCTCTCTAAAGTGCCTTTTTCTCCCTGTAAAGATGCCCAGAGGATTTTTAGTAAAGAGGAACAAGAAATCGACACCTGTTTCATATAGGATTCGTAACGAAGAAGAACAGGGGCACTTCTCAGCCCCACAGAATCAAAGCGATGCGCTAGCATCCTCAGCTCTCGGGTCCAGCCCAAGTCGCTCCGCAGGTTCATCATCTACCACTGAGGCAAGCGCCGAAGGCTCGAGACAGGAAGCTAAACGGATTCAGTTTGGGAATCCAGAGACTGTGTGCCAAGCGCTCTACAGCCCTACCCGACCAGTAAGCAAAGAGCATGAGCGAGCATATTTTGAGAGACGTTTCAATCTCGGCTCACCGATCTCGGCGGAGTCGTTTCCAACACCTGCAGCGCTCAACAGTTTGGATCACCTCCTTTTCGCCCCCGTGGACCTTAAAATCGGCACTAGTAACAGTAACCGGGGAGGGATCAGCAACACCCTTCCGACCACCGCCACAGGGAATGCCACTAAGAGACCATCTTCCGACACTGAACGTAAGAGCAAACCTGCATCCAAAAAACCCAAAGCAATCAGGAAACTTCATTTTGAAGACGAGGTTACTACATCCCCGGTGCTTGGTTTGAAGATAAAAGAGGGACCGGTTGATCAGAAGCCAAGACCGGTATCCACTAGTGGTGACAAACCTCTTGGTGAGTTTATTTGTCAGCTGTGCAGAGAAGCATACGCCGACCCATTCGCTCTGGCTCAACACAAGTGTTCCCGGATAGTCAGGGTGGAGTACAGGTGCCCGGAATGTGATAAGGTCTTCAGCTGTCCCGCAAACCTCGCATCACACAGGCGTTGGCACAAACCGAAACCACAAAACGCAACAGCACTATCAAATACCAATTCAGAGAGCAATAAAATATCCGCTTCTGACAAATCCGTCTCTGAAGATTTCAAGGAGGCAAGAGTCGAGCTAGCAAGCGACCGGGACACACCCAGCCCCGGCTTGTCGGAATCGGGATCGGAAGATGGCCTCTACGATTGTCACCACTGTGCAAAAAAGTTTAAACGTCAAGCGTACTTGCGAAAACACATTCTGTCACAGCATGCCTCAGAGAGTGAAAAGAGCGACGCCTGTCAGTCAACCCCAAATGAGGGAAAGCCGAAACAGGTGATTTCGTCTGACCAAATTCAAAGCCAAGCACCTCTAAACCTCAGTTCATCGGAGTGTCATCTGTGTCCGGTTTGTGGAGAGAGCTTTCCCAACAGAGTCAACCAGGAGAGGCATATACGTCTACAACACTCATCACAGGTATTTCCATGCAAATACTGTCCTGCGATGTTCTACAGCTCACCGGGACTAACTCGGCACATCAATAAATGTCATCCATCGGAGAATCGACAAGTGATTCTGTTGCAAATGCCAGTACGCCCAGCCTGTTAGACTTCAATAAAAAAAAACCCGTGCCTTTACACTGGGAAGAAGCGCCACAAAGTTGGATCATTTGCAAGTCAGCACAAGGTGACTTTCAAACTTGAGACAAAAAAAAGGATTTAAAATCCTATATAGCGCTTGAATTCTATATTTTCAGATTATCTTAGTTTATCTGAATAAAGTGAGAAACCATTAGACTGTTAAATTATTTTTCTAGGATCTCTGCACAAGTGCTATTTGCATTAGCTTCTAGACCTAAGAGAGGGAAATCCTAGCTCTGCCGTTGACAGAAAATGCCTTTCAAATTCACAGGCTGTAAATATATCTATAACTTTATTAGCTTTAATATAGCTTGTGAACATGTGGACATTGGATTTTTAGCTTTGTCACAAAATATTTTACAATGTAAAAGTTTTTCCTTCTAGTGTAGCCAGAAATGCCTTGAAATAGTGCTCTTTTACACAAGACTGTGCTGTAAGACTGCCTTAATCATATAAATGTCTCGTGATTTGTCGTCTTATTTATCATCAGTAAGTTTGCCACAAATTGTATGCTTATTTTTATATTATGACGATATGTATTCATGTATTCTTAATTATTTTTATTTATTTATGTATTTATTTATTGCAAATGTTTTAAGTAAGTTATTGTCATGTGTGTGTTGTGTGTGTGCTTGATTTATGAATCATTTGGTGACATTTTTCCGTGACATAGCCAAAAGCCCCCCCCCCCCCCCCCCCCCCCTTCTGTGTCTGTTAAGTTTAGATGTTTGGGATGATGTTTAATGAAATAACTTCACACAATCCAAGAATCTGACTTTGTAATACACTCTGCCTTTAGATACAATCATTCTCTCTAGACAGGTTAGTTTGTAACCATTACCTTTTCCAGCGCTTGTGTGTTTCTGCCGTATTGCTATGTGTCTAAATAATAAAAATAATACAAAAACACTGCTGAGATCCACTTGAGTTGTATTGAATATATTACAGCACATTGCAAAGTTATGCAGGTCAGCAATGATCATTAACCCCCTCAGTCGCCGTTACAAAATCGCTGTTAAAGTTATATTGCAATATAAGGATGAAAGCTCATTTTCAAATCTTTTCTGTGTAGGTTTCATGTGAGCTTTCGCTTTCCAGTGTTTACCTCCTTCCTGTCCTGTGCTTTTATACAACATACCAAAACATCTTAGTTGCCTGATCTTTAAAATGATCCTGAGTCAGCTGGTATTACAATAGTATTAACTTGTTTTACTTCAAAGTATAGAAAAAGCTCTCAGAATCAACTGTGAGCACCAAAAAGAGACTTTTTCTTTTCTTTTTTTTTTCTTTCTTTCTTTCCTTCTTTTCTTTTTTTTATTTTTTTGCTTGTGCAGTATTTGTTTCATAACTCTGTTGTCCAGATAAACAGCTGGTTACTGTTGACAGAGTCTAAAGTGGTTGCCATGGTGGCAGAGGCATAGCCTGGCAGACTTTGGTCATGTTCACAGCAGAGGGCACAAGCTCCATTCCCCTAAAGTACATTATCCAGCATCCTGCTGTCCAACAGAACACGCAAACTGTACCATTACATACGGAGTGGTCCGGTGTGAAATGTAATAAAATTGAAACCAGTGCGTTGGAGGAAGAAAGTAAAATGAACACATCAATGAACATTAGAATAACAAACTGTTGATTTGATTTTATCCGTCTTGCAGGGGAAAGTTGTGCTGACACTTGTTTGTCCTGAGGAAAAAAAAAAAACCCATTTCATCCCTTTTGTGGAAACATCATTTTACATCCCCTCTTTAGATGAGGCAATTTCTCCACTTCATGCAGTTAATGGTGTGAAGTAAAGGGGATTGTATTTTAATGGTACTGAGTATTACAATGGTCACAAGATTCCTTTTACCTCATAAGAACTGCTCACACACTCACTCCCACATAGGAAACAACTGCCTCGTCATGGCAACCAAATCCCAGGATGGAGGAACAGAGATGAGATCCACCCAATGCTCTTACACTGTCAAATTCTCAGAGGACTAGAGTCCTAAAGGGGAGCACTGTCAACCGCATCTTCAATTAAACAAAAAAAAAAAAAGTCCAAAGACCTTAAAGATACAAAGTAAAAGGAGTGTGTCAAAGAATTGTTTTCTTCCCAGACTAGTCAAACTCAAAGAATTTCATGCCACGCAAGATTATGTTAAAGGGGATAATTACATGTGGGCAACTGTAATTTAACCATCCATGTTTTGACAGTGTAGTCTAAAAGATTTTACCAAACTGATTGACCTGTTAACATCAGGAAAAAAAAAGGAGGTACAAATAGTTGTCAAAAAAACAAACACAATCAATTCTTTTGGCACATTCCATCAGAGTGCACTTCCTTCAGATACTTCCAGCCCAGACGACACGCATACACACACAAACACACACACACAAACAAGTACGGGCGCACGCGCGCGTACACGCACACACACACACACACACACACAAAGAGAGAGTTGACAGTGAGTCAAACAGGCCCAACCTCCTTGTACCACACCCAGTGTGAGTGACAGGTGGAAGGCAGCTGCAGAGCGGGCCAACAGAGATAACAGAAGATAAAGGCTTTCACACAAACATTAGACATTAGCACTCATGCAGGAAACTGCTGCCTCACCTTTATAGAAAGAGCTGAGAGAAAAAGAGAGAGAGAGAGGGAGGAAGAGAGAAAGAAAGACAGAAAAAGGGAGAGATAGAGAGAGAGAGAGGGAGAGAGAGAGAGAGAGAGAGAGAGAGAGAGTACACAGAAAGAAAGAGCTGCACTCATAAAATAAATCCAAAATAGAAGACCTCTCAGCCTTGAGGGGGTTAGGAGGATTGGAAGGTGGATGTACAGAACGGGGTCACAGAGAGGGGCATGTGTGTATGTTTGTGTGTGTGTGTGTGTGTGTGTGTGTGTGTGTGTGTGTGTGTGTGCGTGTGTGTGTTTGTGTGTGTTTGTGTGCCTATGAGGGAGAGCAATCATGTCTGCACATATTGGGCATAGCCCTGAACAGGCCAACATACTGGCTCAGTGAACACACACTCAGACAAACACACAATAATCAATCAGGTTTCATTCTGCACTACTGACTGTGTATCTTGTGGACCTTTGTGGATTTTCTGTCTTGCTGACACACAGAACTGTGTTTGCTGTTTTCCTTCTGTTCAGTGGGGAGTCCACAGAGTCCCCCCACAATCTGTCAGTCAACACATGATTCAGTCCCATTTTACCAACATCCATCATCATCTGACAGAGCCGCAGGGTCGTTTCACAACAGGCAGAACACGAGGACTCTGTGTTTGTGTGTGCGTGTGTGTGCATGTGTGTGTGTGTGTGTGTATGTGCATGTTATTGTGTTCAGCTATGAAAAGAAGTCCCTGAAATTGTAGTCACACACTGTGACAGTGTAAGTAAGCTAAATAAATAGGGTTTTTCTAAAACACGAGACCGCACCTGCCCACACCTCGTCAGGTTATCTCTGCCTCATCTTTTGTCTTCTCCTTCTCCTCCTGTTTTTTGGCTTCTCTCTCTCTGTCTCTCCTCAGAAGAAAAGACAGAACGAACAAGCACTTGTTCAACCGAGCTGACAAAGGTTTGCAGCCTGGCGCGTGCCTCCTCTTATCTCTGCCACACTTAGACAAAGACACGGAGAGAAAGAGAGAGGGAGAGAAAGAGGGGAAAGTAAACACATGCCCATTCAGCCCTCCTCAGCTGCGTACAGCAAGGCAAACAAACCTTGAGGCATTTTCCAGTACGGCAGGTGTTGCTGTCAGGGATCTGACACACACAGACACACACACTCACTCACACACACACACACACACACACACACACACACACACACACATGCTGCGGAAAGTTAACTGGAAAAGATTTTCTGTAAGTGGCAGGCGCACAAGACAGTACACCCATCCACCCACCACAACACTCATGCAGACAGTCTCAGTTTCAGGTTTTTTCAAATTCAGACTCACAGTCTGAACACAAACACATAAGATTCTTTAGTCTAATTGTGTTAAAATAAACATTAAATTGGAGTCTAATGAATATATGAGATATCTGACTGCATGTTCTCGTGCAATAAAACAACAAAAGCCCCCCCCCCCCTCCCTAACCAAAAAAAAAGAAAGAAAAAACATCAGTAGGATAAATATAAATTTATAGGAGTCATTGATTTGTGTGTGTGTGTGTGTGTGTGTGTGTGTGTGTGTGTGTGTGTGTGTGTGTGTGGAATTTCTGTATAATTTCTAGACAGCGGAACTTTCTAAAGTCGTGGTTCATCAGGATACAGATGTGTTGGAAACTGGCTTTCCTCTGACAGTATCAGATGTGTCCATGACCAGACTGGCCTATAATAGAGTGATTAAATCTTCATGGTTTGTGAGTTGTTTGAAATTTAAGGCTCTAAGGTACTTAAATATTTACTGAGATGTATTGTGACTTGTGAGATTGCCTCCGCTCTGCAATCCCTTATTTGTGTTAACTTCAGAGTATATGAAAAAATACAGACTACATTCATTATACAAAGATTTTGCATCAAAACAGTCAATTCTTCAAATAAATAACCAGACAATCCTGAAAATTTAGTAAAAAGTCTATTTAAACCACAGTGTGTTACAAAATGTCACAACAGAACCTTTCTGTCAAATCTCCAACTTATGTCCGTCTGTGTGTGTGCGTGTGTGCACGCGCGTCTGTGTGTGTATGTGTGTATGTGTTAAGTGTTTCCTTGTTTGGAGGATTGTGTTCTTAAAATCTGGCACACTTCCATTGTGTAGTTCCTCAAACCTTCGACATATTTCTGTATTCGACAACCAGACGGCTTTTGTGCGAAAGTTTGGGGGGGGTGGGGAGGGGAGGGGGTGATGAAGGTGGGGGTGGGTGGTGGGGACAGCTGATTCCAAACACAGGCCAGACAAAAGGGTCCAGACCTCCTCCACACATGTCACACACAATGCCCGGGCCCTAATGCTTGTAAATCTATTCAGCGATTCAGAGTCCAAGATAATAACAAGCTGTTCAGAATGAATTTCCAATGAGGAAAGAGAGGCAGAGCACATTAGAGTCTGATTATGGCTGCGGCCCTATTCCACCATCCAGTGTGTGGTGTGAAACACATCCTCCATTTAGAGACAATGAGTAGAAATGTGTGTATTTCTGGACAGAGCGGTTTGGTTTGTGTGAGTGTTTCAGAACCCCCCCCCCCCCCCCCCCCACCTCCCCCCAACCCCTGTATTCACACTGATGGACCAGCAGTTTCAGTCACACTTTAAAAGAATCCAGCCGAAGGCTTTCACACCAGTTTGGACTGAAGCAAGGCCTATACAGCAGTGCAAATATCTGTGCTGACACACACACGCACACACACACGCGCACACACACACACATACACACACACATGCACACACTCAAAATCACACACTGATGCACACGTAGGCACACACAATCATTCTCATACAGATACTTACACTAGAGCATGTGTTCACATGCACACACACACACACACACACACACACACACACATTTAGTAATTATGGGTCTGCTTTCTATCTGTGCATCCCTGTGGCCCTGAGCTGTTCAGTATTCCGGTTCATGAAAGGTCGGTGGAGGTCGGAGCAGTGTTCCTCAATGCCTCTCCAGGAAGCAGGGGCATAATTATGCAAATCGGACTGGCTCCCCTCAGCTCCTGCCAGTCTGCCTATCTGGCCAGTACTGAGTGTGAGTGTCTCTGCACAAGATCTGCTCTGCAAGAGCGCGTGCACACACACACACACACACACACACACAAGGCAAACTGACATATCATTTGGTCTATCTGAACCATGACTCCTGGCTGAACTGGGTCTGGTGTCAGTCTTGGGCACAGAGAGCCCAGCTGTCACCCCTGTTTTTCCCTGTGTCTCTCTCTGCTGTCTGTCTGTCTGTCTGTCTGTCTGTCTATCTGTCTGTCTGCTGGAGGAGTGGAACGTGAGCTCAGATATTACAGCACTTGACTGCATTTCTACTGTACTTGTACTCCAATCAAACAATTTTTTTTTAAATATGCATATTTTGACTCAAATTCATTTTATGTAAATATCTTAATTTTGACCCTACTGCACATTGTGCCACATTAAGGAGGCATCTTTTTCAGAGTGTGAGAAATTTTGTTGGGTCGAAATCCATTTTCAGATATTTTGATAACTGTAAACTTAAGTAAAAGTATAGCATTTAAATTGAGAAAACTGATGTTGTATCCTGTGTGTGGTCTGTCTGTGTGTTCTTTTCTTGTTGATCCTCCATCCTGATACATCATCACCGAAACAGTTAGTCACCTGTTTGAACGTCCCTCAGCAGCAGGCTGGTATCAAATACCTGCTTGAACAGTGACAGAAAAACTCAGAGAAATTGAATTAGCCAGATTCAATCAGCCACAAATAAAATCAAGCTTGAGGTGCTTTGTAACGTGATAGTATTACATGTGTATGTGTGCCTGTAAGAGCTTGCTAATTAGTGTGTGTGTGGGGGGAGGGGGGGAGAGATGAGGGGGGGGGTATGTCCTTCATCAGGTTGGGGTAATTCAGCTTCAGCTGCCTGTGTGATGTATGCAAGACACAGCTAGCCGACCCCCACACCCCCCCCCTCCACTGCACTAAATGTCCCCCCATTCAGAACACGACGCAACCATTAATCTACAGTCACACTGAGAAAACACACAAGAAAGACAGAAGGAAGGACAGAAAGAAAGAAAGAAAGAAAGAAAGAAAGAAAGAAAGAAAGAGACAGATAGATAGATAGATAGATAGATAGATAGATAGATAGATAGATAGATAGATAGATAGATAGATAGATAGACCGATAGATAGACCGATAGATAGACTTTCAAAGGCAGGCAGAGAGGAGAGGACATAAAAAACGTGTTTGAGGAGAAAGTGATAAGGACAGTAAAGGCTATGAATAAAAAAAACGGGAATGTATCTAATGTGTTTATTATCATTATTTTATTATCACTGTCATTAGGGCTGTCTGCATCTAAAAAGGATTTCTATATCAGAATCATTTTTTCTGATCCTTTTACCTGTGACACCACCACATTTATGTGACCTGCACAGTGTTACCCTGCACTGAGAGCAACGAAAACAATGTGATTGTTTACCATGGAAACCTGTGGGGTGAAACAGCGGCTACAAATTACTGCATGACAGCATAAATTCTATAGCCTGTGTGGGTCTGTGTGTACGTGTGTATGTGTGTGTGTGTGTGTGTGTGTGTGTGTGTGTGTGTGTGTGTGTAGTGAGCGCAGTCAAAGACGAGTGTGAACTTTTCTATTCATCCCTGTCTTATCCAGCCTGAACTCTTCATGACTCATGCCTAATGAATAGCTCGCAGAGCCGCAGGGGAGTGTATATGTGTGTCCTTGTGTGTGTGTGTGTGTGTGTGTGTGTGTGTAGGGTCCTGAGGGGGTCCTGCGTGCCCGTCGGGGCTCTGTCTATTCTGGGGCCGGGTTGTGTGGTTGCCAGGCACAGGGCCTCCGCCCCGGCTGGATGTCAGCAGCAGGCTGTCAGTTGCGAGAGGCCGTCTGGCAAACAGGCCACAGAGGCCTGCCTAAGCTGGCACGTGCCGGCGCAGCAGGGCCAGAGGCAGCCATGACCAATCGCTGAAAAAGGCCGATTGAGCTCTCGGCCGTATAGCACCTGAGCCTGCCATGAGGACTGGCACCAAGTGGACTTGTCTCATCAGAGGGTGTACGGAGAGAACAGTGTCTTTACAGCAGGACACGCACTCACGCACACAGACACACATACACACACACACACACACAGGCACAGGCACAGGCACAGACACACATACACACATACACACACACACACACACTGAGAGTGCAGAGTCCACTGACTCTGTCTCATGTGCATGCAGACGAACACACACACACACACACACACACACACAGCATCCACTCTCTCATATAAAAGCCTGACTCGTATTCTCCCCCTTAAAAAAAAAGTAAGCATTCAAGGATGCCACTTACACCCTACCACGCATCACCATGCAGAGATGAAAAATAGTTTCACTGATTCATCAATCAGATAAAGTAGGCAAAATGCACAAACCTCAGCACGAGACAGAATGAATTGAAGATTTGTAATGGAGCTATATGCTTCTTCCTGCTTTTAATAAATAGCAGACACGTTGCTTGCTTTGAAAACTTTCCTGGCACCACTTGGGGACGTATGAGCATGTGTAAAATAATGTACAACTGGACTAATAACTGAATCTGAATCTAGCCAACTGAGTTTGAAGAAAGTTTTTATCATCATGATTGTCATGTTTTTATCAATATCATTATCATATTATATCATCATCATTTTACCATATAACTTCAGCAGACAATAGAATATTGGGTTCAACGGGTAATTGTAAAAGACCTGAATGTAGTGTTCATCTGGTAATTGTAAAAGACCTGGATGCAGAGTTCATCCAGTAATTTTAGTTTTCAGGTGTCCCATTAGAAGTAGGGATGAACCAGGTATGTGTGATATAAAGGGGAGTTTCGGCTTTTTTGTATTTTATGATTAATTATGCCTTTTATGAGTGCATGTTATTTATGAACTGTGAAATGACACGCATATTAATGCGTAAAGTATTACATTGATGTCTTTGCGTTTGGAGTTTCACTTTTATAATCAGACGTAGTTTCCTTCTGTGGATTAAAAACCTCAAGTCTGGTCAAGGCAACTTAAGGAGAAGGACCAGTATAAATATTAAAGCAAGAGGTGTGTCGTTATTGGGGCATTGCTTATTTAACCGCCTATAAGGTTTAGTTTTTTTTCTATTTTACAAGTTCATTTATTCATTTATTTTAAACTTTGGTCATCGATTTGTAGCTTTATCTTGGATAGTTATGTTTAGGAGGTTTTTTTTCTTCTTTGTTGGGTTTTTTTTTTCCAGTATTGGGGCACGGTTCATCTTTTTCACCCGGCCTGAAAAATGAAACACACCATTTTCAGTGCCACAGCCAACTCATTCCATGACAGCAAGGCTGAACACAATTCTTCAAGCATAAAATAGTGTTTGCTACTCACTCTATCATTTACAGCCGATTTACACATGGCTGAAAATCTTCAAGGACTTTTCACATTAGCCAAGACGAAAGTTGAGGCAGTCCTCCTGTCTTAAGTGCTTTACATCGTAAATAACACACGTTACGCATTACAAGCCACAGAGACAAGCTCCAGGTCAGCTGCCATGGCAACAAAGGCCGAGTCATGACAAGGGTCAGTTCCTGGGAACTGCAACATTCGTTGCAAAAATGTTTTATGTTTAGATGAATAGGCTTTCAGCTTTTCAAAGAAAGTAATCCTGTTCATTTGCTGATTGATTGTCTCTTTGTTTTCCCCAAGATTATTGTTTGTTGCACTTGACAAAAGAAACAATCTCACAGTTATGCAGGTAGTCTGTTGGTCAGGCAACAATGACAATGACTTACTGATTGTACTGAGGATCACAACATTCTCTGACCAGAAACTGTAATACAATAAAACAGTCAGTGAAGGTATGAAGATATCAGAGAGATAGAGAGAGAGGGAGAGGGAGAGAGAGAGAGAGAGAGAGAGAAGGAGAGAGAGAGAAGGAGAGAGAGAGAGAGACATCCAGGAACTGTTTTATACATTGAGCTTCGGGCATGCGATCGATAAAGTAGTATGTCGAGGCAGCCTTGGGAGGACTGTCCAGGAAACACAGGCACAGACTGAAATGAATGTGGAAGAGTAAGATGCAGTAAACCAAGGTTGGGATCAATTCTGAACTAAGCTGAGAACTGGCAGTTCTGTTTAAGCAGTTACAGTTCGATTTGGATACAGAATTGAAAAAAAAAAACCCAAAATGGTTCACATTTCTGTGTTAGTCATGCAACACTCTCTATAATTATTGCATTTTCAATCCCTGAACGTTTTTCTTTTCCCAGTTCCAATTTAAATTCCAGCTGTTCGTGTGAATTGGAATAACTCGGTTCATCCATGAATCAACCCCAACTCTACAGTGAAGCAAGGGCTCCGCCCCAAAAAATTTTATTACCTCACGTACAAAGAAATCAGTTCAAAGAAAACAACGATAAAAACACTTTCACAAACATCTTCCATCGAACGTCACCATTTTAAGCTTCGTTTTGTGATGTCATCGGGATGTCATTTTAAGCAACTGAGAAGGTGAAGTCCATAAAACTTAGTACTCATCTTCTGACTCTTTTATGTAACCAGATCGTGGGGTAATTGAAACATTAGGACCCCCTTGTGCTGTAGCCTCAGGGTTCTTACTCTTCATGTTCTGCAGGGGGTCTGTTTCATGGTGAGCGGGAGATCAATATGGGTTTACGGAAGGGGAGGGAAAGCCTGAGTCTTCGGATGGTGGCGGGAGCTGTCAAAGGAAAAAAAAACCAAAAAAAAAACCCGGTGGCGGCAGCTGGGGTTTCACCAAAGAGTGACCGAAATCTCCAAAAAAAAAAAAAAAAAAACCCAAAAAAGCAAAAAAAAAAAAAGATCATATCAGATTTATTACTTTTCCCCTGTTTTTTTTTCCCCCCCAGGGCCATGGTTTCTTTAAATTGATTACTTCATAAGCCATTCATTTTGTTCACTGTTCTGTTCATTGAAGAGGGGCAATCAATAAACACAGCCACTGTGTAGACACATACCTTTGGCTTCTAGGGGCTCAATGAGTGACACTCCAATCATTTGCTGGTACAAAAACAACTGAAGGGAGATAGCTCCAACGGTCTAATTCAAAGTCATTTACCGTGAAACCGGGGGGCTCTCTGGGCATTCTAATAATCTTGAAACTCTCTATAATAACTCCCTAATGCCATTATCCTTTTTTGG